>NC_045806.1:121972976-122272976 GCF_009873245.2 Balaenoptera musculus | reverse complement strand
AGACCAGGAGATCTGGAGGTGTACCCTGGGTGACAGTTGCAAAAATTGAGGCTCCTGATGAATGTATAAGCTTCATTCTGGGGAGTCTTGTTGAGCTGGAGCAAGGCCAGTGGGGTGCACAAGGATGGTGTCTTCCTGTTTATGTTCCATGGGGGTGCCTCCTTAGCCTCTACATGTGTGGGAAACCTGAAGCTTATCCCTCAGGGTGAAGCTCCAAACTAAGTAAATAGGCCTTTTTCACAGGAAGACTGAGATTGTGTTTCAGTCTGCTGTCTGTGCAGTGCCCTGGGGGTAGTGATCTGACAAGAACCATCTTTCTAATTTTTACAGTCCTATGGAGCTCAGGAACACTACCCACATTGGCCACCAGGGCCAGGAGTTCAAGTGGTATACTATTGTGTGGATTCCTTGTGCCCGCTGGCTTTAGCTAGGCAGCTGGTAAGTGTAGGGTGCAGAGCTTGTGTTCTTGCTTCAGAAAGGCAGCTGGAAAATGACTTGACTGTGCACACCTGCAAGCTTCAGCCATGCAGCAGGAGAGTACCTTGTCTGTATGTGTGCATCAGCTTTAGGCCAAGAGTAGGAGAATGCCATTACTGCTTGCACTTGCCAACCCTAGCCAAAGGGTAGGGGAGTGTCAAGTCAGTTTTAGACTAGGAGAGGGATAATGCAGTGATAGCTCACACTCACCAGTCCCAGCCAGGGACTGGGAGAGTGTTGCAGCCTCCTGCACTTGCAGAACTTAGCTAGGGAGCAGGAGAATGCCTGCCTGCCCCAGCCAGGAAGTGGGCAGGCATTGCAACCACCAGAGATCTCCTGCTTCAGCAAGGCAGCATGACAGTGCTGTGATGACTTGTCTCTGTGCCAAGCTCACCCACAGTTTAGGTGGTGTCCACCAGTGTCTTCATCTCGGGGGAGCATTTCCACCATTCCTCGCCCTCCCAGTTGATACTTCTAGATTCACAAATGACTCTCCTTCACATATAGTATTTGCACTTTTCAAACTGCTATTATTTCACTGGGTCTCAGGGTGAGTGAAACTACATATGAGCCATTTAAGAGGGGAGTCTCAGTTTCCTATAGTACTTTGGGACCCTTGGACATCAGCCCAGTTGGTTTTCTAAGCCAGAGGTTTTGGGGACTTGTTTTTCTGGTGTAGGTCCCAGAGGCTGGGAAGCCTGATATGGGGTGCCAACACCTTGCTCCTCTGGGAAAAGTGTCCATCTGATGAGATCCCTCCCTATTGTGTGCCACCATACCAGGGGTGGGGTTTTTGGTGGGAGTGTTTCTCTGCCTCTCCCACCCATTTTGATGTGATCCTTTTTATCCTATGTTGTGGAACAGGTGTTCATCTAGTTTTCAGGTTCTTTTCTGAGGAAATTGATCCATATGTAGCTGTAGAGTTGTTGTGTCCATGGAAGGAGGTAAGTTCAGGCTCTTCCTATGCTGCCATCTTGAACTGCCCAAGTCTCCTATTTTCTTGTTGATCTTCTGCCTCTTTATTATCTGTTATTGAAATGAGGTATTGAAGTCTCCAATTATTATTTTTAAGTTTTAAATTCCTCCCTTTGTTTCTGTCAACTTTTGCCTCATATATTTTGGGGCTCCATCATTAGGTGTATCGACATTTAAAAATGTTTAGTTTTCCTGGTGGATTTATACTTCTATTATTATGACATGTACTTCTTTTCTATAATAGCAATTTTTATTTTAATTGTATATTTTATATTACTGTAGCTATTCCAGTTATCTTTTAGATATTGTTTGCATGGTATAACATGTTCATCTTTCAATTAATTTTTGTCTTTGAGTCTAGAGTGCACCTCTTATAGAAAGCTTATAGTTGGATAAAGTTATTTTTTCTTACCCATCTGTCAACATCCATCTTCTAATTGGAATGTTTAATCCATTAACATTTAATGTAACTGCTGATGATGTATGATTTATGTTAGCAAATTTGCACTATATTTTCTATGTCTTATTTTTATTTTTCTATTATTCCTCCATTACTTGCTCCTTTTGTGCTGATAACTTTCTAGTAGATAGTTTTAATTGCCATGTTTTTGTTTTTGTTTTTTTTACTATATATGCACTAGTCTCCCTTTATCCATAGTTTCACTTTCCATGGTTTCAGTTACCTATAGTCAACTGCCTCCCAAATATATTAAATGGAAAATTCCAGAAATAAACAATTCATAAATTTTAAATTGTGTGCTATTCTAAGTATTGTGATAAAATCTCATGCCATACCACTCTGACCCACTTGGGATGTGAATCATCCCTTTGTCCATCGTATCTCACCCATTAGTGACTTAGTAGCTGTCTCACTTATCAGATCAACTGTCACAGTACTGTGATGCTTCTATCCAAGTAACCCTTATTTTACTTAATAATGGCCACAAGGTACAAGAGTAGTGATGCTGGCAATTTGGATATGCCAAAAAGAAGCCATAAAGTACTTCCTTTAAGTGAAAAGGTTAAAGTTATCAACTTAATTGGGAAAGAAAAAAATTGTATGCTGAGTTTGCTAATGATCTACAGTAACAATAAATCTTCTATCCATGAAATTGTGAAAAAGGAAAAAGAAATTCCTACTAGTTTTTCTGCTGCACCTCAAACTGCAAATGATATAACCACAGTGTGTAATAAGTGCTTAGTTACGGTGGAAAAGGCATTACATTTGTACAATATGATATTTTAAGGGAGAGAGAGAAACCATATTCACATAACTTTTATTACAGTATATTATTATAATTATTCTATTTTATTATTAGTTATTGTTAATCTTACTGTGCCTAATTTATAAATTAAACTTCATCATACGTACACATGTTTAGGAAAAAACGCAATATATATTGGGGTTGGTGCTATCCATCATGGTTTCAGTCATCCACTGGGGGTCATGGAATATATCCCTTGGAGATAAGAGGGGACTGCTGTATTTTTAGTTATTTTCTTAGTGTCGGCCAATGGTATTACTATTAATATCTTAATTTACAAAGGTGTAGTTTAGTTTAATACACAATTAACTTCAATAGTATACAAAAACTTTTCTACGCTGTAGCTCCATTCTCTTTTCCTCTTTTGTGCTATTATTATTACACAAGTTACATCTTTATTCTCTATAAACATCAATATTGTATTAAATTATTGATTTATGAAATTGGTCTTATAATCAGGTTGTAAAATTAAGGAGTTAAATAAAAAATATATTTATACTGTCTTATATTTACCTATGTAGTTACTTTTATTAATGCTCTTTATTTCTTCGTATGTATTCAGATTTTTATCTAGTATCCTTTTATTTCATCTTGAAAAATTCTCTTTAGTATTTCTTCTATAGCATGTCTGCTAGTGACATGTTCTTTCAATTTTTGTTTGTATGGAGATGTCTTAATTGCTCCTACATTTTATGAAGGATAGTTTGCTGGATATAGATTCTTGGGTTATATTGATACTATTTCTTTCAGCACATTGAATATACCATCCTACTTCCCTCTGCCTCTTATGGTTTCTGATGAGAAATCAGTTGTTTACCTTACGGAGACTGTCTTTCATGCAATGAGCTTATTCTTTCTTGCTACTTTAGAGATTCACTCTTTTTCTTTGGCTTTCAATGTATATCTTGATGTGGATCTCTTTCAGCTTATTCTGCATGGATTTTGTTGTGCTTTTGGATGTGTAGATTTATGTTTTTAAAATCAAATTTGGGAAGTGATATCTGTTATTTCTTCAAATATCCTTTATGTCCTTTTCCCATTCTCTTCAACTATTAGAATCGTTTTTATGCATATGTTGGTCGCTAGATGCTGTTACACAAGTTTCTGAGGTTCTGATGATGTTTCTTCATCTTTTTTATTTTATTTCTCAGGCAGGAAAATCTCAGTTGGTTCATCCTCATGTTCACTATGTCTTTTTCACCTCAAACCTGATGTTGAATGCCTCTAGTGAATTTATCATTCCAGTTATTATATTATTTAACTTCAGAATTTATATTTGGTTCATGTAGTAATTTATATCTATTTATGGGTATTCTTTATTTGATGAGGTATTATCCTTATACTTTCTTTTAGTTTTTAGACATGGTTTAATTTGCTTGGTGAATGGTTGGTGCCAGGTTTCTCACAAGAGTTATGCAAGGAGAGGAATCTAGAATGGTCTGTGTGATAATGGATTAGAGTTGCAGACATCAGTAAGAACTTGTTCTTACTTTATGTAGATATAGTTAATTACATGCAGATATATTTATGGATATGTGTCTACATGGGAATTAGTGTACACACATATATTTCTTTGCTCTGTCATCTGAGAGGGCCTAGAAGAAATGACACACACACATTCCCATATGAGTTAGCATATTTAGCACCCAGGTCTTCATTTATAATACCATTTTCCAATAAAATGACCCAAGTGTCCTTGTAGAAATGACTGATTCTTGGACAGGGTCAGGGAATAAACAAGATGAACCTAGAGCATCATGTAGTGTTGGAAAATAAGATAACACCCTCTCTGATGCCAAAAAAAAAATCCCCACATGATGGGACTATGTCAAAGTGGAACAGCAACCAATTGAAAGAGCTGTCAATGGCCAAAGCTGGAATAATTTGAGCAAGAAAATAAGGTTATAGGGAATTTTAAACCAAGGTATAATAAAAATATCCATGAGTCCATACTGAGATAAATAAATGATTAAGTAAACTAGTAACAGAAGAGACAAATCTCCCACCTGGAAGGGTTCCAAATAATTTATGTAGATACTCTTCCCTTAAGGAGGAAGAATATAACTCCCCACTCCTTAAGTGTGGGCTGAACATCTTGCCTTCCTTCTATAGAATACACTATGAAAGGGAGAAAATAACTAAACTGACTAAATGCAATGTAGTATCCTAGATGAGATTCTGAATAGGAAAAACCACATTGAACAAAAGCTAAAAATATATGTATTAAACATCAACTTCAATCAATAACATGGTATCAATATCAGTTCATTAATTGTAACAAATATACCAATATAAGATCTTAAGGGGTGAAACTCAGTGTGGTGTTTATGATACCTCTAAGGATTATCTTCTCAATTTTTCTTTATATGTAAAACTGTTCTAAAAATTAAAGTTTATTTTAAAAATAACATAGAGAGCAGTTATATATCCAGGATGTCAGCATGAGCCCAATATATCTGCTCTCTCATGCATGAATACTCTGGACAAAAGGCAACAAAAAAATCTTACTGAGAACTTTGAAAAGTAAACAAAAGCAAGCAGATTTTAGAGGAGAGTCAAAAGTTGGAAATGTGACTATAAGACTTAGTTTCTCATTTGTTTTATTCCCTTATGGCTTTGCCCTGGGGGCAGAACCCATTTGTGAAGCAAAACAATGCCAGTGATGGGTCAGGTGCTAAAACACCTTTAGAAACCTCAACTTTCTGGCCAAGGAGAAAAGAGAAAGGAATCCTTTGGGACTGGAAAATGACAGGAGCATCCCTGAGCAGACAGAGTAGGTATCATCTAATTCTGTGTATGAATCTGCACAAATCTCAAGATAATCCCTGAACTTTGAATGTCTGAGAAGAGAGATTTAAACCAGTATAGTAAAGGCTTAGAGAATCTAATAAACTATAAAATACCACACAATTCTCAGGCTAATCTCTGAGAGACAAATGTATGGGACAGACTTAAACTAGCACAGCAAAGGTTTTGAGAAAGACCCTGAGATATGAACAACTACTTAAAGGAAATGAGACAGAACTCATAGTTTGAAGCTAACAGGGTTTGTTGTCAGCTAAAATTAAAGCATCATATTACAGAAGATCATGATGGGAAACTGATTCTCCACAACAGAATACAATGTTCAAGATGAAACTCAAAACTGCTTACAAACAAATATCCACAATAATGTGACTGATTCTCAAAGGACAAAGCAATCAATAGGACCATACCTAAGAAACTTAGATGTTGGAATTATAAGACAAAAAATATATATAATTATGTGACGTGATAGAGGTGTTAGTTAATGCTATGGTAATAATCACTTTGCAATATCTAAGTGTATCAAATGAACAAGTTGTACACATTAAGCTTACACAACTTTATATATCAAGTATATCTCCATAAAGCTAGAAAAGTAAAGATAAGAAAATAAAACCTTGAAAAAAAAGACTGTGCAGCAGCTATTATAATTATGGAATATGAGGTCAAGGAGAATATACCTGAAATGAATGGAAAGAGACATTCTCTGGAAAGACAGGAAAAAAAGAAATTTTAGAATGAGTAAAATTTCAGTGTTAGATTAGAACTGAAAAATATAATACTTGAAATAGAAATCCACCATATAGGCTCAATACAAGAATGGAGGTGACCGTCAAACTTTATAAAAGTGTCTGCTGGAGTTCTTGGTGGACTCAATAACAACAACAACAAAAAACAACCTAATAAGAAAATGGGCAGAAGACCTAAATAGACATTTCTCCAGAGAAGACATACAGATGGCCAACAGGCACATGAAAAGATGCTCAACATCACTAATTAGTAGAGAAATGCAAATCAAAACTACAATGAGGTATGACCTCACACCAGTCAGAATGGCTATCATCAAAAAGTTTACAAATAATAAATGCAGGAGAGGGTGTGGAGAAAAAGGAACCTTTGTATACTGTTGGTGGGAATGTAAATTGGTGCAGCCACTGTGGAAAATAGTATGGAGGTTCCTTAAAAAACTAAAGATAGAGCTACCATATGATCCAACAATCCCACTCCTGAGCATATATCTGGAAAAGATGAAAACTCTAATTCAAAAAGATACATGCACCCCAATGTTAATAGCAGCACTATTTACGACAGCCAAGACATGGGAACAACTCAAGTGCCCATCAACAGATAAATCAGATAAATGCATAAAGAAGATGTGACACACACACACACACACACACACACACACACACACACAATGGAATTTTACTCAACCATAGAAAAGAATAAAATATTGCCATTTGCAGCAACATGGATGGACCTAGAGATTATCATACTAAGTGAGGTAAGTCAGACAGAGAAAGACAAATATTATATATCACTTATATGTGGAATCTAAAAAATAATACAAAGGATTTATATACAAAATAGAAACAGACTCGCAGACATAGAAAACAAACTTATGGTTACCAAAGGGGAAAGGTGGGGAAGGGATAAATTAGGAGTATGGGATTAATTGATACAAACTACTAGAGATAAAATAGATAAGCAACAAGGATTTACTGTATATCACAAGGAACTATATTCAGTATCTGGTAATAACCTATAATGGAAAATAATCTGAAAAAATAATGTTTTTATGTATATATAATTGAATCACTTTGCTGTACACCTGAAACTAAAACAGAAAAAAGGTGTAGTAAAACAACTATACTTCAATTAAAAAAAAAGTGTAGGATAGAACTAAAGTAGTTATCAGAGGAAAATATAAAGCATCAATTGCTAACGTTAGGAATGATAAAAGATGTAAGAAATAGCCTGAGTTCTGGCCACAGGAAATTAGGAAAAGAAGAGCATCCTAAAAGAAAAGTAAGTAAAATAAAGAAATAATAAAGATAAAAATAGTAATCATTGTTATAGAAAAAGAGAAATATTTGAAAAAAATCCATGATATCCAAAGTTGCTTTTTTAAAAAGATGATTTAAATTTATACAACTGTAGCTATAAGGTTGTATAAGAAGAAGAATGAGAGAGAGAGAAAAAGAGAGAAAGGAAGAGGAGAGGAAAGGGGAGCAGAGAGGAGACAAAGAAGGAGGAATGGCAGCAAGGAGGAGAAAGAGGATGGGGAGAGAAGAGTGAAAAAGGGAAGTAGAGGAGGAGAGGGAAAGAAAGGGAGAGAGAAAGGACACGAATAGCCAATATCAGGAATGAAAGTGGGGACATCATATTTATTATACAGCATTAAAAAGTAACCAAGTAATATTATTAGTAACTTTATGCCAATGAGTTTGACAACCTAGATGAAACTGACAAATTTCTTGACAGACACAGATACCAAAATTGCACAAAGAAAAAAAAAGAAAACTTGAATAGCCACATATCACTGAAACACATTGAAGTCATTATTTCAAACATGTCCACAAAGAAAATTCCAGGTCCATATGGCTTCATTCATGAATTCTATTGAACATTTAAAAATTAAATAATACTTATCCTATACCAAATCTTTCAGAAATTAGAGAAGGAAAAAACATTCCCCAAGTAAATGTATCAGGCCAAGATTATCCTTACACCAAAGCCAGAAGAAATGACAAGTAAGATAAAATTTTAAACCCCCTCATTAACATAAATGCAAAAATCCTTGCTAAAGTATTAGCAAATTAAAGCCAGAAACACATTAAGAAGAGATCACAACTCAAGACCCATTGGGGTTTAGCCCATGAATTTAAGATTGGTTTAATATGCAAAAATAAATGTTAATATATTTTTAATAGAAGAAAAGATGAAAACAATCTCAAAAGAAAAACGATTCGACAAAATTCAACAGCTATTCATCAAACTAGAAATAGAAGGGAAGTTCCTCCACCTCAACCCCCTACTAATAGGAAAAGACAAGGATGTCAGCCTTACCTAACCAACTCTACTCATCATCATATAGGAATTCAAACCAGCGCAATAAGACAAGTGAGTGGAAAACATTTCAAGTAAAGGGCAATATATTAAATATCCTAGGTTTTGTGGTTCATATCATCTGTGTGAAACTGCTCAGCTCTACCACTATAGCATGATAGCAGCCATAGACAATATTTATATGAATAGGCAGGACTATGTTTCAATAAAACTTAATTTACACAAACAAGAAGTGGCCTGGATTTGGCCAATGGGCTGTCGTTTTCTCACCTCTGCATTAAGGCAAGAAAAATAAATAGAAGGCATAAATATCTGAATAAAAGAATACTTGTTTTATTTGATAAAAACTTGATTATCAATATAGAAAACCTTAAGATAACTACAAGAATGACACTAGAAGTAATAAGAAAATTCTTCAGTGGTGTAACATAAAAGGTCAATATCTAGACATCAATTGTATTTCAACATATTGGCAATGAACAACTACCAAATGAAATAAAAATTACAACTCCATTTATAATAGCATAAAGAAAAATAAAATATTTCAGAATAAATTTTATGAAAGATGCATAAGACCTGGAATTTGAAAGTTGTCACTTCTTCCTCCTTGAGACACTCCTCTCCTTTAACTTCTCTAGAGCATAATGGTTAGGAGAATAAGCTCTTTAGTCACAAGGTTTGAATCCAGGCTCTGCCACTTGCTAGTATGTAACCTTGGGTGAGTTAATTAACCTCTTTTTACTTCATTTTCTCTATCTGTTAAATGGAGATAATAATAGTATCTATCTACCTCTTAAGGTTGTCAAGAAAGATTTAATGTGCTAATGCGTATAAGGAGCCTTCTTGGCAAAGTAATATGCACTCAATAAATATTTGCCATGATGATAGTTATCACTCTACAGTATCTTAATATTGTGTATGTGCATGGGCATGTACACATGCATTTCTTCTTCCCTATCTCTTCTTGGTCTCCTTCTCAGGACATGATCTATGCATTAATGGCATGTATTCCCTATGATTATTTTCTTTACCCTCTTCTCACTCTGTACTCTTTCTTAGGGTTATCTCATTTACTCAAATGGCTTTAATTGTTATTTAATTACTGATGACTCTCAAATCTAAATTCCTAGCACAAATACTTCTTCTAAGCTCCAGATACATGTATCTATTTGCTAATTGAATATCTCCAATATGTGAAAAACAGAAACCTCCACATCAATATGTGTAATACTGACTCATCACCTCCTAATCCCAAATATGGTTTCTTCCAGTTCTCTCCATCTCTGGAAATGTAACCAAGACCTACCCAATGTCCCAAGCCAGAAATCTACAAATCTTCCTTAAATTCTCCAACATCTTTACATCTGCCAGTCAGTAATGCTGATACTAGGTACTGTTTTAGGCATAGAAAGATGTATAAAAATGGAGCCCTGCTCTCAGGAACCTCAAAGTCTGTTGAGGGGTACAGGTATATAATTTCAGTATAACCCACTAAGTGCTATCCATAGTCTAGCACTTTCTATAATGGTCCCCCGTTCTTTTTCCTCTTATTAAATGGAATATCCATTCACCCAGTTGCCCAGGATAAAAACCTGAGTCATCCTAAATTTAATTCCTCTATTTTCCTTACCTCCATATATAATTCATTACCAAATCCTATCAGTTCTGTCACCAAAGACCTCATGCAGGAATCTTTCACTTCTCCCATCCCACTGCCGTCATTCTCATTTAGTGGTTGTCACTTTGAGAAATTTTGCCCCCCTCCAGGGGACATTTGTTAGTGGCTGGAGACATTTTTCATTGTCACAACTGGGGGAGGATTTATTGTCATCTAGTGGCCTCTAGTAGAGGCCAGGGTTGCTGCTAAACACACTGCAATGGACAGTACAACCTCCCACAGGGGAAAAAGAAATGATCTGGCCAAAATATCAATAGTGCTTAGGTTAGAAACCCTGTTCTAATGCAAGTCAGGATTATCTCTTATTTGTACTACTATGACTGCCTCCTAACCAGTTCTCCTCTATCCATTCTCCCTCTACCACTCACACAGGCATCCATCAACCCATCCACCACATAGCAGACAGAATGATCCTAAACATAGTTCTGACATGTCACGCCCCTGCTTAAATTATCAGTGCTTTCCATTTACAACCACAAACAGTGATCTTTACCATGCCTAGCACCATGTTTTGCAAATGGCAGTAAAAGTGCTCAACAGTGTCTGAGTGGATGAGCAGAGTGATTAACCTGAGTTCTTGTTGTTTGCTCATCTTTTTTGCATGTTATTAGTAAAACAGAACAAACCAACGAATCTGCAGGGCTGACAAATAATAAATGTACAATCTATTCGTTGAATGGTTTTCATAATTACTTAATTACTGAGTGACAGAAATCAGATACCACCTCTCCTTTCCCTTCCTACCAACTAAGTACTCTGTAATAGATACTGAAATATTGGAGGAAAGGGCAGAGAAACTTTAGAATACTGTAATAAGAGTTACTTTTCTTTATCTCAAAGGATTGTCTTTCCTTCTCCTTTGTTTTTTTTTTTACTTTTAAAAAATTAAGATATAGTTGATGTGCAATGTTATATAAGTTACAGGTGTACAACATAGTGATTCAGAATATTTAAAGGTTATACTCCTTTTATAGTTATTATAAAATATTGGCTATAGTCTCTATGCTGTACAATATATCCTTGTAGCTTATTTATTTTATACATAATAGTTTGTACCTGTTAATCCCCTACCCCTATCTTGCCCTTCTCCTTTTCCCTCTCCCCACTGGTTTTCATTTTTATATAGTTTATCCTACTGCTAATATTTCTGTATTATCTTGTCCTTCTCACACTTTATTGGGGTTATCCCAAATAATGTCATATATCTTTTTTTAAATATATTAGACTTTTTAGTAAGGTGTTGTACAATATGTACAACATTATAAAATATATTTACCTCAGTGTTTCCAAACAGAAACCATTGATGAGTAACAGTGTCAGGAATATAGAGGAGATGAAAGTATGTTACTATGTGAGTTTTGTGGGCTGTAAAGTTTGGAAGGGGTTACCTTGCCCTTAGTTAATTTTTTTAAATTTGGAAAGCAACTTCCACTTACTGCCACTTTCCTGAATGTTAAACTCTAAAATAATAACCTGGTTGAACACACAGTTGAGCTGGACAAAAACTTGTAATCTGATGTAGCCTTTTCTACTTTCCTTGGGCAGGTCAATTCACTTTTAGGTCCCAGTTTCGGTACTTGTAAAATGGCATTGTCACCATGGAAGATTCTAGCTTGAATTCTGTTATTATCTTGTTTTGACAAACTTTCACCATTTCTCTTTCTCCTAGGATATGGAGTTGTGATTCATATCATACTGTCTGACATATAGTAGGCAAAGGTCTTCTGCAGAAACTGGTGGAGAAATATCAACAGTATTACTCTCTACTTAATGTAACAGGTGTACAAGCATTTTATGTACGTTTGTGTATGTGTGTATATTTCTTGTACAGCCTTTCGTTTTGAGAAAGAAGTTCAAGGTAATGATATTTTTGGCAGATCTACTGCCTTCTATCCATTGTTGTTCTTCTTTTTTTTTTTTTTTGGCCACACTGGGCAGCTTGTGGGATCCTAGTTCAAACCCGTGCCTTCGGCAGTGAGAGCGTGGAGTCCTAATGACTGGACCACCAGGAAATTCCCTATCCATTCTTCTTTTGTTTGCTTAGAAAGTTTAACTGTATAGGAACAGTATAGAAAGATTATATTAAATACTACATTGCCCTACTTAGTTTTATAGGTGGCACTATCCTAGAAGTTGTGTAACCCCTATTCCCAAGAAAAAAATAGGGGATATTCAAAATTGTAATAAAGATAGCAAAATATTTTCTTAACCAGATTGCTTACTGAAACTTTATTTCTAATTCTAGATTTTATTTTTATAATTACTAGATATCTTTATCAATCTACTACTTCATAAACATGACACATTTAAGAAGTAAATTATACAAAGTGTCATCTTTGGATGCCAACACCGGTGGCATACTATCTTAACAGTAGGGGGTTTTTATCTTTTAATCTTGAAATCTATCAAAATATTGTCACTCTCATTCTCATTTTGCAATTACTTTTAAATGACAAACTTTTACGATAATGTCGTCTTCTTCTCTAAAATATATTCCCTTATATCAATAAAGACACTACCATCCAAGTTCAAAATGTCAAAATTTTGCTTGTTTGACTAAGTAAAATTAACTGTTGTGTTTAGGGGAAAAAGAGTGATCAGCTCAAAGACCTTTTCAAAGATGCTTTTGAATCTTAAAAAAAAAAACTAACACGAATACCTTATCAGCACATATTTTGATTTTTACCCCATTGTAATTTTTCTATATTGCTTATAGACCTGATTATGTCAACTGAGGTTCAAGAAACTGAGCGAGAAGTATAAAAGGGATGAGGAAAGTGTTGTTACGTTACTGGCAGAGGTCCACCTGATAAGTTCATAGTAAGTCCATAATTATTGATGGGAGAAAGAAGAAAGATGATCTATTGAATGACAACTGCTAGTGAAGCCACACATCTCTCATTTACAAAGTTCTATTAACTTATACCAAATACAGTCTATTATCTGATTTAAGGGTAATTGTTCCTTATTTTCCATATGAATGGAATAGCTGAATATTCTTGCAGTTTCATAATTAACAATCTATTTTGTACTTTTTTTAATGAGACAAAATTAAATATTTTACTTTCTTTCCCTCCCCTCTCTTTCCTATTCTCTTCCTTTCTGTTTCTCCTCCTCTCTTTCTCATCTCATCTACATCTCCTTTCTGTCTTTCTCTTTCTCCATGTCTCACACTCGTTCTCCTCCAGTGCTGCTGTATCCCTCAGATAGACAGATAGATAGGCAGATATTGATAAAAATATATATATAATTACACACTATACACACATTTACTTATACATCCATATATTTGTACATACAGTTGACCCTTGAACAACTCGGCGGTTAGGGGCACCAACCCCCTGTGCAGTCAAAAATCTGTGTATAACTTTTGACTCTCCTAAAACTTAACAACTAATAGCCTACTGTTGACTGGAAGCCTCACTGATAACATAAACAGTCAATTAACACATAGCTTGCATGTTGTATGTGTTACATACTATGTTCTTACAATAAAGTAAGCTAGAGAAAAGAAAATGTTATTAAGAAAATCATAAGGAAGAGAAATACATTTACAGTTCTGTACTGCATTTATCGATACCATAAGTTTATGTTGTCTGTTCACAAGATGAATCCATCTGTTAGTACATACCTCAACATTGTCTTATGTGATACAAAATACTGTAAATGTTATACAGATTTCTAACAGTAGACATCAAAAATGAAAAATAAATTCATATGTATTTACAGGTATAGTTATCCATGCATTGGTAATGAAGAAGCAACAATATGATTGCTTTATGGTAGCCTAGTGTGATCGACATGGTAACCTATACACTAATGAATGAATCATTATAAAATTTTATGGCATACCCTATTACAGTCATATTCATAATACAGTATTGTCAACATTGTTACATTTTTTAAAAACCACTTACCCGTGTTGATAGGCTGACACACAGTTTCGCTAATTACGAGAGGCATACTGTACGGTAATATAATTCTTTGAAAGCAAAGTTATAAAATGGTAAGAAAACTAACACATTATTAATTGTATTAAATATCAGTCACCTTATACCTAATGTAAGGATAGACTATTCATTTCATTACAAGTCTTGCACATAATGTCCTACATGATGAATACTTAAGCGATGATGATGACACAAAAATGTTTCATACAGTTCTTGCCGTACAGTTATTAGATTTTCACACAAAGACACTCGCATACACGCACAACAGATAAGTTTATTAACTGTACAGCATGATGATTATTTATGATTCATTAAATGGAAGTGGATCATCATAAAGGTCTTCATCCTGTCATCTTCATGTTGAGTAGGCTGTCTCAAGGGTGGCAGAGGTGGAGGAGGTGGAAGGGGAGGCAGGAGAGGCAGACATACTTGGTGTAACTTTATGGAAATACATCGTAATTTCTGCCTGACTTTTTGCTGTTTCATTTCTCAAAAAATATTTCTATATGGTACCAATCCTTCTTCCACTGTTTAATTTGAGGGCCCATATCATAGAAAGGTCCATATCATAAAAAAGTCAAAAACAGTCTAGAATAATCGGAATCCTTCTGCCAGATTGTCTAATATTAATTTGTTTTCTGGCACTGCCTTTTCTACATCTGCTTCCTCATCGTCTGGCCCTGGTTTGGAAGCATTCAGCTCCATCAGGTCCTCTGCTGTTAATTCCTGTGGTGTGGTGTCTATTAGCTCTTGAATTTCTCCAAGATTCATATCTTGAAACCCTTTACCCCTGCCCTCCCCCACCTTTTTTGCCATAGCCACAAGATCTTTTATGATGTCCTTGATTGGCTCTGTTGTAAATCCTGTGAAGTCATGCACAACATCTGGACACAGTTTTCTCCAGCAAGAATTTATTGTTTCCAGTTTGATGGCTTTCATGGCTTTTTCTATAATGACAATGGCATCTTCAGTGGTGCAATCCTTCCAGACTTTCATGATGTTCTCTTTATTGGGATTCTCTTCCATAGTGTTCACAATCTTTCCATAGAGTACTATGTATAATGACCCTTAAAGGTCCTTATGACCCCCTGATTTATAAGCTGAATTAATGATATTATGTTTGGGGGCAAGTAGACAACTTCGACACCTTCATTGTTGAACTCATGGGGTTCTGGGTGACCAGAGGCGTTGTCCAATATCAAAAGAACTTTAAAATAATGTCCCTTACAGGCAAGGTACTTCCTGACTTCAGGGACAAAGCATCGATGGAATCAGTTCAGAAAAGGGATTCTCATCCAGGCCTTCTTGTTGTACAGCCAAAAAACTGGCAGCTGGTGTTTATCTTTTCCCTTCAAGGCACAGGGGTTAGCAGCTTTATGTATAAGGGAAGTCCTGATCATAAACTTGACTGCATTTGCACAGTACAGTAGAGTTAACCTATCCCTCCCTGCCTTAAATTCTGGTGCTCACCTCTCTTCCTTACTAATAAATGTCCTTCATAGCATTTTATCCCCGGAATAGGGCACTTTCATCTGCATTAAAAACTGTTCAGGCAGATATCCTTTCTCCTCAGTGATTCTCTTTATGGCGTCTTGGAACTCGTCTGCTGCCTCTCCACTGGCAGAAGCTGCTTCTCCTGTTATTTTGACATTTATTAAGCGAACCTCTTTCTAATATTATCAAACCATCCTTTGCTGGCATTAAATTCTTTAGCTTTACATCCTTCATCTTCCTTTTGCTTTAAGATGTCATGTAATGACTTTGCTTTTTCTGAAATCATAGGTGTTCCTTTCTCTTAGCAATCCTGTACCCACATAAAAGCTGCATTTTCAAGACAAGATAAAAAGATATTTCACAAAAATGTGGAAGGTTTTCATGCCTACTGGCATAGCTGCAGCGATGGTTTCATGAATTTCCTTTTCCTTTCTTTACAATGGTCCTTATGCTACATGCATTTATCTTGAAGTGGTGGGCAACCACGATGCAGACCTCAATCTATGGTACCTGTCAAGCCATTCAACTTTTTCTTGTAACATCATGACTTTTCTCTGCTTCTTGGGAGCACTTCCAGCATCACTAGTGGCACTTCGTGGGTCCCATGGTGTTATTCAAGGTTTACAGTGTTGCACTAAATACAATGAAAAATACGGGAGAACCATAAGCCATCACTTTTTACTGTGATTCGCAATTTACTGTAGAGAGGAACTGCTCAGGTGGAGATGATCAGCATCACACAGCATTTTAAGTGGATACTTGCAACACTTGAGCTCACTGCAATAGCAACAGGAGTATCCACAAAATTGTTACAGTTGTACAGTGTGTACCACAGTTAATTTTATGCAGTTATGATTTAATACTACATCTTTATGTTTGTTTACATTTCTCTTGACTGTGAATTGTGCTGTATATGATCTGTGTTTGTAAGTTTTGATAAATTTGAACTTTTAACAATACACTTGTATATATTTTATGGTAGTAAATAATAAAGACATATCTACATATAGTTTATGCACTCATGACATACCTAAGTTTTAAAAGATTGTTTTGCTGTTTCTAGGCTATGTGGTTTTTCTGTGAGTTTTTTCAAATTGTTGCAAATCTCCAAAACATTTTCCAGTATGCTTATTGAAAACAATTTGAGTATAAGTGGACCTGCACTGTTCAAACCCATGTTGTTCAAGGGTCAACTGTATATCGTGAATAGTTAGATAAGATAACGTGAAAAGGGCTTTAATGCCTTTCACATATATGAATTCTTTCCCCTCAACTAAATTTTAAGTATCTTACTGTCAGGGACTATGTCCTTGGTTAAAAAAAATTTTTTTAAAGACTAAAAACTTTCATGATATCTGATGTCGACACAAACATAAATATCACTTTAGTTTAAAAATCACTTTAAGTTAATTGAAATGACTCTACTTCTTTTTTTATCTCTTTGAGCATTACAAAGATACTTGTTTCAGCCTCTTTCACATACTACCCAATGTCTGTTTCCTGGCATGGGAATTCTCCTGGTTTGTCTCCCCAGAATCTTATGGCATTTTCCCCCTTTGTATGCATTGCATTTTTAAAATTCTGAATTCTTCAATGGGAGTTGTTTTCTGTTGGAGTCTTGCCTGCCCTAGTTATGAAGGCAAGTTATGAGGCAGTTTCATATTTGCCTCTTGGGGCCTCCATGGATTTCACTTGTTATGGACTAGTTTTAATGCTTAATTTATAGTCTTGGAGTACTCATACCTCCTGGGTAATGAGTATCTGGATCCCATTGTCTGTGTATAGGAAAGGTCTATGATTCTGACTTCTAATAAACTACCCTTTCCCAATCATGGCTCAGGACAATTGGTAGCTTTCCTTCTTCAACCAAGGGCCAGCTGGCTGAACTTCTTTAGTCTGCATTTCACAGGGCAGCCCTACTTAGCTCAAGGCTTTATGCAGAGAGCTCAATGCCAGGACCCCACACCCAGGGCCAACAGTCTCTACAGCAGTCTGTGTTTTGGTGGTGGCAGGGAAGTCAAAACCTCAACCCTGTACTTAAAGGAATCATTGTAATCTGATGCAATCTTTCCCACTTTTAGCTAGGTATCAATACTTTGGAATTAGCCACCTGGCTTCGATTTTTTTTTCTTTTTTCCCAGTGCTCAGATATTTTTTTCTTTCCTGTCCTACTGATGATTATTTATATAATAATGAATTCTGCATTTCTCTGTCTTTTCAGGGTTACGATAAGTGTCGTTTTCTGCATCAGCTCAGTCTGCTATATTGCTTGGAATTCAAGTCTATTAATTTAGCAAAGATTCTAGAGTACCCATGAGTAGGTAGGAAAGTCAACTTAAGGAATAAAAAGTCTAGCTGTGGGAATTTCTTCCTTATGTGATTTTGAAAGTCAAACTCAAGATGAACCAGTCTCATAAAGCAAAGATTATTATATATTTGCCTTACCAGAGAAAGGCATTTAAGTAATACACATTCTAATTTGCTTTTAAATCCTCAAAATAATGCTTTGATCCTTTAATTCAAAAACTTTCAGAGGATTTTTCCACACAAATAATATTCTACCCTTTCATAGGGAGAAAAAATATCTCATTCTCACTTCTTACTAACGTCCATAAAGCAGAATAACTATCCATAAAATGAGTACATAGTTGCACAATATCTAGTAATATTTTTTGACACTTGAGCAACTAGGTGGGTTCAATTTCTTGCTTGCCATTGCTATTTGAATGTTTAGTTAGTATAAGCAAGATATCCAAGTCATTGGAGAGAATGTGGAATAGTCATGATAGTACTATAAAGAAATATATTTTACTATAAAAAGTTTCTCATATCAGATATAACCAATGTATTTATCATTTATATTCTATATATAGAACTATAGTAAGAGATATATATCCTTTAGTAGGGTGTATATGGACACGTATAAACACACACACTTGCCATGTGTCGATAGACAGACACCTGCATAGTAATCCTTTTTACATGAAGGTAACAGCTCTGAACATTTTGCTGGTTTTGCACATACACATAGGCCTTCAGAGATATATGTGCAGAAAAACATACTGGAGCTCCTTTACATGTTCACACACATCAACCTAGGTAGATATAGATATAGATATGTGTATACCTGCGTCATGCATTCATATGTAACAAAAATAATGACCATACAGTCTGTCTTAGTCTACTGGTAACAATATACTATAGACTGTGTGGCTTAAACAGTCTGAAGGCTAGAAAGTTCAAAATCACAGTTCTAAAGGCTGGAAAGTTCAAAATCAGGGTTCTGGCAGGGTTCAGTTTCTGTTGAGGCTATCTTATTGGCTGCCTTTTCACAGTGACCTCACATGGCAGAGAGAGAGAACTCTGGTCTCTCTTCCTCTTCTTATAAAGGGACCAGTTCTATTGGATGAGGATTCTACCTTTATTACCACATTTAACCTCAATCACAACCTTAGAGGCCCTATCTCCAATGTAGTCACATGGGGGCTTACAGTTTCAACATATGAATGGGGGGGGGCACAATTCAGTCCACAGCACAATTAATAAAATTTAATTCTGTTTTTGCTACTAACATTATAATATGAACATTTTAATATTTTTCAGTTTTATATTTGAACTATCTCTTTTCTACAATAATGAACTCTTTGAAACTTGTAGAAGGACATGGATAATAGTGACATGAACACGCATGTTCCTCCCACCCAGCTTTGATAAATATTTGCATTTGGCTATAATTGCCTAAATTCTTTATTTTGTTTTTTGTGTTTTGTTTTATTATTTGGAAATAAAGTGTTACTGGTTCAGCTGAAGCCTTCTTGTGTAATTCTCTGTGGCTCATTAATCCTCCTTCCCCTCCAGAGAGAACCACAGTCTTTACCTTGGTGATCATTATTCTCTGCATTTTCAATATATTTTTTCTACATAGCTACTTATATATTAAGATTTAATACCGTTTTTTATGTTTTAAAATTTTATTTCAATTCTATTATACATATTCAGATCTCTTAATTTTTATTAACATTATGCTTTAGGGGTTTACTCAGTTTAATATATATTAAAGTACTTCATTAATTTTTAGCACTTTGTAGAATTTTGATGTAAGGTCATACCACAATTAGTTCATCCATTCTCATTTTGATTAATATTTAAGTGCCTTCTATTTTTTGAATTATAAACAATGCTGAAATTAATCTCATACATGTGTCATGTGCCAGAGATTATGCTGGATCAATCTCTTGGTTCTGGATCCTTGCTCCCCTTTGTGTGTGTGTGTTTTTGTCTGTCTCTCTGTGTCTGTGTGTGTTTTAATTTTCTTTATGGAGAAATATACAAAAATACATGTATGTAAAGAGAACTATTTAACTGCAATAATCTGATCACATGTGGAAAAAATACATAAATACAATTCCTGCAAAATGTAACAGCTTTTTTCCCCCATTCAAATGCCTTCAAACCTTTGTTGAACATTGATTGACTACATATGTGTGGCTTTCTTTCTGGGTTCTCTTTACACTTCCATTGATGCATGTTTATATCCTCATTCCAATACCATGCTATCTTAATTATTGTATCTTTACAGTAAATCTACAAACCAGGAATGTAAGTTCTCCAACTTCATTCTTCCTTTTCAGGATTGTTTGGCTGTTCTTGGCCCTTTACTTTTACATATAAATTTTAAAATTAATTTGGCAATTTCTTCAAGACATTCTGCTACTCTTTTGACTGTGCTTTCACCTGGGCAGAATTGCCATCTTAACAATACCGAGTCATCCATTATATGGTATGAAAAACAGTATGGAGGTTCATCAAAAAATTAAAGATAGAATTACCATGTGATCCAGCAATCCCCACATCTGGGTACATCCTAAGGAAATGAAGACAGGATCTCAAATAGACATGTATACTCCTATGTTCATTGCAGCATCATTCACAATAGCCAAGATATGGAAGCAATCAAAATGTCCATATATAATGGAATGAGAAAGAAGGAAATCCTGCCATTTGTGAGAATACAAATGAAACTTGAGAGCTAAGTAAAAAAAGTTAGAGAAAGAAAAATACTGTATGGTGTCACTTATACGTGGAATCTAAAATAGTCAAACTCATAGAAACGGAGTAGAATGGTGGTTGCTAGTGGCTGGGGTTAAGGGGGAATTGGAGAGATATGGGTCAAAGGGTATAAACTTTCAGTTATAAAATGAATAAGTTCCGGGGATCTCATGTACAGCATGGTGACTATAGTTAACATAACTGTATTATATACTTTAAAGTTGCTATGGGAGTAGATCTTAAATGTCCTCACCACACACACACAAAATGGTAACTAAATGAGGTGATGGAAGTATTAACTAATCCCATTGTGGTAATCATTTCACAATATATAAGTGTATCAAATCACGTTGTACACCTTAAACTTACATGATGTTATATGTTAATTATATCTCAGTCTGGGTAGGGAAAAACAAATATTTGAAATTTTGTGGTAAAAAAGCATGAAAAGAAAGGAGAACAAACTGATGTAGAAGAGTTAATTGTAAGGCAACTCAAATGAGAAACTTTGAGGGAACATATAGATTAGAATCATTAAAGTTAGAAAAAATGTAATTACCTTTATACTCATAAAATAGATAGACAACTGGATAACTACAAATTTTTGGCACTAATTTTGCCAGTGTATGAAATTTTAGACCTTGACATTACTTAACAAAACTCCCTAGTTAGGAGTATATGTCCAAATATGGTCCCTTGCACTGTGATCTACTTGTGACAATACATATTTCTTCACCTCCAAACTACCTGCTTCACATGTGGAGCAGTGTTGACAAAGAAAAGAAGATCCTGGCTCATTGAGAACTGGTAATACATCCCACGCCTGGTTTTGATGTAACTGTTCCCTTTCGACTTTATTCTGTTAGGAAAGAAAAATAAATAATGTGCCTTTTGTCAGCTTTAAATTAATCCAGGTTCAGGTCATGATTCCCATGTTTGCTCCATAGGTTTTGGTGAAATCTTATAAAAATGTCAAGAGAATTACTTTCAGTACTGTTCCCTAAAGCCTGTTGATTTCCCAATATCCATTCTAAAATCATGATTCATGATGTCCTGAGAAGACCTTATAGGTAACCTTTTCTCTGATAGATTTCCCATCATCTCCTGAGCAGACAAGTCTGTCATTTTATTACAATTTCTCCCTGTAGTAGTCATATTTAGACAAGTTAACTTCTGGCAGCTGATAAAATGTTGCTTGTGATTTTACATTTTTCCCAAGTGGCATTGCATCTAATGTTGAGAAACCTTCCTTCACTCGTTTGATGGCTTAGATGGTTGTTAAACCAGTGGGTGAGCAATACATTTTCCCCAAAGCTAGTAATAGAAAATGTACCCCAGTTTGTGGTGTGTGTGTGTGTGTATGTGTGTAAAGTTAAATCAGGATATCTGTCTGTCAGTCTTTCAATCTATCTATTTATCTCTCCCAGTCATTCTCACTCTGCCTAAAGGTTTATCAGTTTTATTGATCTCTAAAAATCAGCTTTTGGTTTCATTGATTTTCTCTACTGCTCTTCTATTTTAAATTTTATTGATTTTAGTTTTGATCATTATCGTTTCCTTTCATCTGCTTATTTTGGGTTCAGTTTACTCTTCTTTTTTATTTTTTAAGGTGAGAGTTCTGGCCCTTGATTTGAGGCCTTTCTTATTTTGTAATATCAGAATTTAGAGCTAGAAATTGCTCCCTAACTATTGCTTGAGTGGTATTGTTTAGTGCTTTATTGTTTAGTGATAACACAACTTATCAAATAAGTTGTGTTTTCATTTTCTTTCATTTCATTTTTTAAACTTTTTAAAAAATTAAATATAGTTAATTACAATATTGTGTTAGCTTCAGGTGTGCAGCAAAGTGATTCAGTTATTTATATATATATAATATTCAGTTATATATATGTAATATATATATTCTTTTTCAGATTCTTTTCTATTATAGGTTATTACAAGAGATTGAATATGGTTCCTTGTGCTATACAGTAGGTCCTTGTTGTTTATCTCTTTTATACATAGTAGTGTATATATGTTAATCGCAAACTCCTAATTTATCTCCTCCCTCTCCGCCCCCACTATCCCCTCTGGTACCCATAAGTTTGTTTTCTATGTCTGTGAGTCTATTTCACAATAGACTGTTTTGTAAATAAGTTAATTTGTATCATTTTTTTAGATTCCACATGTAAGTGATATTATATGATATTTGTCTTTCTCTGTTTGACTAACTTCACTTAATATGATAATCTCTAGGTCCATCCATGTTGCTTCAAATGGCATTATTTCATTTTCTTTTATGGCTGAGTAATATTTCATTATATATATATGTATACACACACACACACACACACACACACACACACACACACACACACATAACATCTTCTTTATCTATTCATCTGTTGATGGGCACTTGAGTTGTTTCCATGTCTTGGCTATTGTAAATAGTGCTGCTATGAACATTGGGGTGCATGTATCTTTCTGAATTAGAGTTTTCATCTTTTCCAGATATATGCCCAGGAGTGGGATTGCTGGATGTAATGGTAGCCCTATTTTTAGTTTTTGAAGTAACTTCCAGACTGTTTTCCATAGTGGCTGCACCACTTTACATTCCCACCATACAGTGTAGGAGGGTTCCCTTTTCTCCACACCCTCTCCAGCATTGTTTGTAGTCTTTTTGATGAAAGCCATTCTGACCAGTGTGAGGTGATACCTCACTGAGGTTTTGATTTGCATTTCTCTACTAATTAGAGATGTTGAGCATCTTTTCATGTGCCTGTCAGCCAAATGTATGTCTTTTTTGGAGAAATGTCTATTTATGTCTTCTGCCCATTTTTTGATTGGGTTGTTTGGTTTTTTTTAAATTAAGCTGTATGAGCTCTTTGTATATTTTGGAAATTAATCCCTTGTTGGTAGCATCATTTACAAATATATTTTCCCAGTTGTAAGTTGTCTTTTCATTTTGTTGATGATCTCCTTTGCTCTGCAAAAGCTTTTAAGTTTAGTTTGGTCCCATTTGTTTATTTTTGTTTTTATTTACATTACTCTAGGAGATGGATCCAAAACAATATTGCTGCGATTTATGTCAAAGGGTGTTCTGCCTATGTTTTCCTCTAAGAGTTTTGTAGTATTCAGTCTTACATTTAGGTCTTTAATCCATCTTGAGTTTATTTTTGTGTATGGTGTTAGGGAGTGTTCTAATTTCATTCTTTTACATGTAGCTGTCCAGTTTTCCCAGTTCCACTTATTGAAGAGACTTTCTCTTCTCCATTGTATATTCTTGAGTCCTTTGTCATAGATTAATTGACCATAAGTGTGTGGGTTTATTTCTGGGATTTCTATCATTTTCCATTGATCTATATGTCTGTTTTTGTGCTAGTACCATACTGTTTTGATTACTGTAGCTTTGTAATATAGCCTGAAGTCTGGGAGCCTGATTCTACCAGCTCTTTTCTTCTTTCTCAAGATTGTTTTGGCTTTTTGGGGTCTTTTGTGTTTTCATGAAAATTTTAGGATTATTAGTTCTAGTACTGTGAAAAATGTCATTGATGTTTTGATAGGGATTGCATTGAATCTAGATTTCCTTGGGTAGTATGGTCATTTTAACAGTATTAATTCTTACAATCCAAGAACATGATATATCTTTCCATCTGTTTGTGTAATCTTCAGTTTCTTTCATCAGTGTCTTATAGTTTTGGGGGTACAGTTTCCTTCATTTCTAATTACATTCTATTTTCAGTTTTGATTTCCTCTTTGACCCACAGTTTATTTAGAAGTATGTCCTTTATTTTTCAATATTTGGTGATTTTTCCAGACATCTTTCTTTTATGAAAGATGGAAGGATTGAATTCCATTGTAAGGATACAACATAAAATGAGTGTATACACTGTCTATGGACACTTAGGTTGTTTCCATGTCTTGACTATGTGAATAATTCTGCATTGAACACAGGAGTGCAGATATGTCTTCAAGATAGTGATTTCAACACATATCTCCTAAGAATAAGGACATTCTCTGAAATAATCACAGTACCATCATCACACACAAGACACTTAATGTTGGTCTAATTATATCATACAATTGTCTGTATATTGGGGAGTCTAGATGAAGGTTATTGCAGGAGTTCATTGTAATCTTTAATTATTTCTTAGGTTTAAAATGTTTAAAATTAAATTTTTGGATCACTTTAAACATTTCAAATTATGTATAGGTTTATCAAATAAAAAGTTAAAGTCCTTTGTCATACCACCCTCTCCTATCCTTCAGTCCTCCCAACGTAGTTCCTGGAAGTGACCACTGATAACAGTTTGGAATGTATCTTTTAGACATTCAAACACAGTCAGAAATAGAACAATTTTTGCTTACAAAAAAAGATCATACTTTTTACACTGTTCTTGTTTTTTTGGACTTGTTAACTTTGCTAGTGTTAATAATTATATTCCCATGGATTTGCTATATATATATATATGTATATATATATACATATATATATATATATGTATATATATATACATATATATATAATTATATCATCTACAAATAAAGGCTATGTTTTCATTCTCTTATTCATGCATTTTCTATTTATTTTATTGGCTTAATGCATTAGCTAGGGCCTCCATTACATTAGGAAGTAGAATAATAATAATGAGCTTCTTTGTCCTATGTCTTAGTTTAATGGGATTGCTTCTAATGTCTTCATTGCCTTTGTAGGTTGGATGACAGCAGTGCATTTCAGTCCATTCCATGTTCTTTCTCTTGATCCCTTTTTTAATATAAAATACAGCTGTTTGGCCTTTAAGCTAAGAATGTAAAGAAAACCTATATGATTAAATTAAGCAGTAGATATTTTAAACAGCCTAATCTCTAAAACCCCTGAAAATGCCAATTTTCCCAGGAATCCCAGTAGGGCAGGAAAACTTTTCCCTTCTTCCCTTCTAGGTTCTTTGGCTGGTCTAATAATAAAAAAATTAATTTTGTATGTACAGGAACTCATAAAAAATGAGACTCAAAGAAGTTACCAAAGCAGGCAGCTCTTATACCTTGTAGACAGATAAGAAACTTGTGAAGAATTAACAAGACAAAGTTTAGTCTTGGGGTAGTAAATTAGTAAGGAAGTAACAAGGTATATTTATATAGCCTTCTTGGCCCTCAATTCCCTATTTTTGGTGATAAGGATGCCTTCTACCCTCTGGCTACAGGGAGGATACCTTTTACCTTTTACCTACTTTTAATGGGACAAAGGAGGGTCAGAGTGTCCTTCTTGTATTAGCTGTTTCTTAAGTAACTTTAATTCAGAATAATCAATATACCAAGGTGGCATATTCTGCTCCCCATCAGCTCCTTTTCACTCTCTAAAAATCTGTATGTATAGCCTTATCATCCTCTTAATTTAACCTGATTTTCTTCCTACACCAAGCTAACTGTATTACTGGTTTGTTTTTCATTTAGCAATTTGTGTTAAAATTACCACAATTGCAAATGTTTCTTTTTAAATTTTATTTAAAATAAATACCTGATATTTCAGTGAGCATATAGCTTAAATACATTTTCAAGGGTAACTGTCTAACATACTTATCATTTAGAAAATTGTTTCTATTGGAAAATATCCTGATCTCCAAACAAGTAATATACAATTGAATATTTAGAACTCAACCCCCTTCTAAGTAGGGGAATGTGTGTCGTCAGCAGTGGAGAGATCCGATGTCTAAGAGAGATTGACCAAATTCACTAACAAGGTCGAATTGCCATCATTTGCCATCTACCCAAACTGTAGAGGGAACTTCAAAATAACCAGGTTTTGAAAGGTGTGTTTGCCACAGAGGCACCCAACTACTTCTATAATGTTTTAAATGGAAGCATAGACCCAGAAAAAAAAATAAGCAGTGCTTTCCCACCACTTTGCAATGCCTCATATACCTACTTATATAGGAGAAATATAGGAAGAACCAGAAGTGTGCTGTGGGGTGAAGTTTATTGCTTTCTGGGTTACGGTGACAAAGAATATAAAAATAACAATATTTTTTGAGAGCTAAACGAGATAAAGTAGAGATTCAATTTTGATCTTTAGTTAAAGTTCTCCCATTCTTAGTTTTCTGAAAGCTATGTTTATAATATTCTTAGAAAAGTTATTTTTTAACAGTTTTTCATTAAAGCTTTCAACAGTCCTCCTTTCCAAAGTACAGCTAGACAGTCCCTCCTCTATGCTTCCATAACATTATGTTGATGTCTGATTAGAATAGGATCTAATCCATATTTCAGCAACTTTATTTTTAAGGAATAAAATTTAAGTCCCATTTGTTAACCTTTAACTTATAGGCAATCTCTTAAGATTTCTTTGGGCACGATATTTAATAGGGTTTTAAAATAATCATTTGTCCAAGAGGAGACTATATCTTGGTGATATAAACATAAAGAATGATGATTTTATTTACTTCTTTATTCACATGTGATGTTTGTGGTTTACTCTGGACATCTGTCATTTAGAGTGCTGTTATTCTTATGACTTATAAGTGCACACTGTTGATTTTGACCTTACCTGTAAGTATTGTCTTCCCTTCTTGCATATATCAAACATGGATATCCAATCTTTGCCTGAAACAGCATATGAATTGTAAAACTCTTATCATTCTTTCTTAGTTAACCTTTCTTTCCTATTCCACTATTTAGAGAATAATTAAGTAAAACAATACAATCCCTTCATTTTACAGATTGAGAAACAAAGCTCAGAATTACTGTGGCTTGTTTAGGTGTACACATCTAATTAGTGAGGGAATCAGATAAGAGCCAAGTGGTGTTTTTCTCACTCTACCATTCTTATGTCTAAGGCATTTCTATTCATCCTTGACTTCAACCTTCCATTCATCCTCATGGATCTAAAGTATTATAAAGTCTTATTGATTATTAATGGAATAATCAATAATGGAATAACTTTTTAATCATCTTTTTTTCTCTCAATTACTACTACCATCATCCTAACTTATGTTCCCTATTTTCTTATATCTGAAGAAATGCAATAGTTTCTTCACTGATTACTTTGTCAACAATTTCTTATCTATTTATCTCCCCACTGCCCCAAACACAGATATTTAAAGATCATTTTTCTGGAATATCATTCATTATTCTTCAGCTCTGCTTTAAGAAATCTATAATGGCTGCAAATAAAATTAAACTTCTTCATTTTAGCATGTAAGAGTGATTCCACTTTGCTAGGCCGGTTTTCCCTGGCCCACTCTGCTATTCCCCAACCTAAACCCCTTAATCTTAGAAACACCCTCTTCTAATTTCCTGATACCCGTCACATTTATTCTTCCTTTTGCCTCTTGTCACCCACTATCTCCATAATTGGAAATAGTCTTTCCATCTTTGCAAAGATTATCATCTCAGGTTCTACACTTTTCCATGGAGTTTTTCCCCCTTCCCGATCACCCCATAAACTTTCTTTAAAACCCTTTTGATATTTCACTATATCCAACTTAGTACATATTTAAATGCTATCCAATATTGATCATTTTTCAGTTAGCCCATGTCAGTCTTATCTACACTCAGTGTAAAGATCAAAGCTTTTACTTCATATGTCTTTTGCATTTGCCTGAGCACTAGCATGGCATTAAATAATAGTAAAGTTCAAGAAACACTGACTATTTTATACATAGTATCAATAGTATATATATGTCAATCCCAATCTCCCAATTCATCCCACCCCCCCCCTTTCCCCCCTTGGTGTCCATACATTTGTTCTCTACGTCTGTGTCTCTATTTCTGTTTTGCAAATAAGATCATCTATACTATTTTTCTAGATTCCACATATATGAGTTAATATACTATGTATAAAATAGATAACTAATGAGAACCTACTGTATTGCTCAGGGAACTCTACTCAGTGCTCTGTGGTGACCTAAATGGGAAGGAAATCCAAAAAAGAGGGGATATACATATACGTATGGCCGATTCACTTTGCTGTACAGTAGAAACTAGCGTAACATTGTAAAGCAACTATACTCCAATAAAAATTAATTAAAAAAAGAAACACTGATTGCCTCAGTCATACTTGTTTTTGATGCACAGGCATAATAAATGGTGTAGGCAATTTATGAAGGTTCTTTTTCCCACAGTATCGTATACTGATGGGGAAAATTTTGGAAAGTATCTTAGAAAAATAGGTAGAAATACAAGGTCAGACATGTACTCCATGAATAAACCCCTATGAAAATATTTACTGATTATATTTTATGTCTAGTTTTCCAAATCAAAGTAGGGATAAGATATTGAGATTTAATGTTATCAGCAAATTAATTTGAAAGTAATAATTTTATGAGATAAGTGAAATCATGTATTTAAATTACTCAGCACTCAGGCATTTAAATTACTAGAAGGTACTCAATAAATGATAGTCTCTTCTCTGTCCTCATATGAAGTAAAAGAAAAGCAATATTAACAAATCTTATATTTTTTCCAGGTCTGTGTACACTTAATGTATACTATGCAGTGTACTTATTTTCTCCTTGTGTTTAACACTGGATATTCTATATCAAGTCCCTCATCATTTTCCGATTTTTATCTTTTACGAGATGCTTATTAGGCTCCTTGGTTTCTGATATTTAGCCCATTTTGCACAATCTAAATTAATGTTGCTGCTCCTTTCAGGTACCAGAGTCCTTTTATGATAGTCAAGAACTTCATTTTTATTTTATTGTCCTGAACTTATACTAAAATTGCATTTATTGTATCTTTTGGTACTCTGGAATGTTTTGGAGATAAAGAATGTCTTTTTAGATTTCCACTGAGTCTTTCTACGAAGTTTTCTCATTTATGGAAATCCTATTTTTGGATTGCTTGGAAAGGATTTACAGTGCATTGTTGAACAGAATAAATATAAGAGTCTTGTCCTGTGCAAGTCAACTTAATCCATACGAAGCTGATGTTTTTGTGCAACTCATAAAAATATCTGTTGACGTATATATATCATTTTAGAGGTAAAGTACTGGCCACATTTTGTCAAATATCCTGAGGGTTTGAAACAAAAAAAAAATCGTAAAATAGTTTCCACATTAAAATATATTCCTAAAACATATTTTCTTCCACTTTTGTCTCAAAGATGTTAAATACATATTCATTTAAGAAAATATGCTGTTGATCAATGTATAAAGACATTTTTCAAACTTGTTTCACTCAATAACCTCCCGGACCTCTGCAGCTGCATAAAAATTTCTGAGGACCTATTAAGGCTCTGAAAATTTGATTTCCCCAAAAATACTGGTGCATCAAAATATAACCAAATCCTAAATGTATGAATCTGATTCAAAGTAATATTTGTTGCCGACATTGATTTTACATGCATTGAAACTCTCTAACCCAAAATAGACCATTAAAAGTGCCTCGTTGACACTCTAAATTTGCCTCATTCTACTGTTACTAAGAATTAGAAGCAGCACAAGAAAATGCTGACAAGTTTTTTTACATATTTGGCTGTCTTCATTTCAAGTAAAATCTGCTGAAAGATCTCCCAAAGCCAAGTGGTAGCTATAAGCTTTAAATGTGTGAGAAATCATCTTATAGTTAATGGAAAAATATATTGGATGCAGCCCTGCATCAAAATTACACACCACCATAAAAATTTCTCAAAATTCCAATTGGTGTTTTTATACTGATTTAATTTTAATCAAGTTTAATTGTAGAGGGCTTCCCTGGTGGCGCAGTGGTTAAGAATCCTCCTGCCAATGCAGGGGACATGGGTTCAAGCCCTGGTCCAGGAAGATCCCACATGCCGCGGAGCAACTAAGCGCGTGTGCCACAACTACTGAGCCTGTGTTCTATAACCCACAAGCCACAACTACTGAGCCCACGTGCCACAACTACTGAAGCCCACACGCCTAGAGCCCGTGCTCCACAACAAGAGATGCCACCGCAATGAGAAGCCCATGCACCGCAATGAAGAGTAGCCCCCGCTCGCCACAACTAGAGAAAGCCTGTGCACAACAACGAAGACCCAACGCAGCCAAAAACAGATTAATTAATTAATTTTTTAAAAAGTTTAATTGTAGAAAGTAGTACAATTGACAGAGGACTCTGTTCCCATCTGGGGTTTCTGGATATTTTCCTCATTTCCTTTTCCTAGTAGCTCACTCATGTCTCCAAACTTTGAATGTACCAAAAAAAAAAAAAAAAAAAGAGAGAGAGGAAGAAAAACAGTAATCCTAAAAGAAGTCAGTTTGTTAATTTCTTTTAACACCACTCTTTTTGATTTATGTACAAAATTTATGTTAATCTAGTTTTTAATTTTTTAATTTTTTAATTTTTTTGAATTAAAAAAAATTTTTTTATATAGCAGGTTCTTATTAGTTATAATCTAGTTTTATAAATAACTTGTTTATTGAGATATCTTTTAAAATATTACTTAAAGATAGCCATAGGTCACGATTTTACTTTGTGGACAAAATATAGGCCTCGTCTTTCCTGAATAAGGGCAGGATATGTATGTAGGACCTCAGGAAGCTGAGATGATTGTTGCTTGTATAACACATTGATTGATTTTACCATATTAATCAAATCAGGAACTTTAATTTTGGAATATAGTAATCCATACAATATTCTCAGGAACTACTCAAATCATATCTGCAATGAACATTTCAATTTATTATGCTTCAAAACAGAAACAAAAGGATATTGATAAACTGGGTTAATAAAAGTCATCACGTCCTTTCTTTCACACACAGAAATGCTCCATGAATGTACAAGTTACAGGTGATATTCAGTTAATGAAGGTCTTCTCTGTAGAAGTATTATTGTTCTATTCAAGATGCTTTTGAAATATGTATGTTCATTCTAAAGCATACTATATTTTTAAAATTTATTTATTTAATTTTTTTGGCTGTGTTGGGTCTTCGTTGCTGCGTGTGGGCTTTCTCTAGTTGCAGCGAGTGGGGACTACTCTTTGTTGCAGTGCAGGGGCTTCTCATTGCATTGGCTTCTCTTGTTGCAGAGCACGGGCTCTAGAACACAGGCTCAGTAGCTGTGGTGTGCGGGCTGAGTTGCTCTGTAGCATGTAGGATCTTCCCAGACCAGGGCTCGAACCCGTGTCCCCTGCATTGGCAGGTGGATTCTTAACCACTGCGCCACCAGGGAAGCCCTAAAGTATACTATATTTTTAAAAGAGAAATATGAGAGTGACTCTTAGGAGCAGCCAGAGAGTTGTACATGATGATTGAGGCTTCCTAGAAAGTGAAGAAGTTGATAAGCAACAGCATAAAGAAAATGTGTCATCAGATATGAAAGAGTTAGCAGGAATAAAAACAGATGGAATTAAGACTTCCCTTTTTGAAGAAGATAAACATTTGCAAGGAAACAACACTACCATTATAACAATGAGAGCAAGTAAGATGAACTGCAAAATGAAGGTTTTTTAACCAATTAGGAAGCTGAAGTTTCAAAGACATACAATAATCTAAAATCCAGAAAATGATATGCCCCTCCTAGGAGTGAAAAACCTATAAATGCTTTAATAATTGGTGTAGCGGTGGTGGGAGGAATAGAAGGTTGTCATTGACACGGGTAGGAAGAAAACATTGATAAATTTTTTAGGCCAAGTGTAGACTTCATGACAGTTTTAAATGGAAAAAATATATATTGAAACATACAAATTATCAAAACTGATACAAGAAATAGAAATTTGGAATAGCCATATAGCCATTTAGAAGCTACTTCACTGTTGAATTCTATCTAACATTTAAGAAAGAAATAGGGGGGCTTCCCTTGTGGCACAGTGGTTAAGAATCCGCCTGCCAATGCAGGGGACACAGGTTTAAGCCCTGGTCCCGGAAGATCCCACATGCCGCAGAGCAACGAAGCCCGTGCACTACAATTACTGAGCCTGCGCTCTAGAGTCCACGAGCCACAACTATGGGAGTCCACGAGCCACAACTATGGAAGCCCATGTGCCACAACTACTGAAGCCCGTGCGCCTAGAGCCCGTGCTCCGCAGCAAGAGAAGCCACCACAATGAGAAGCCTGCACATTGGAAGGAAGAGTAGCCCCTGCTCTCCACAACTAGAGAAAGCTGGCACACAGCAACGAAGACAAAACGCAGCCAAAAATAAAATAAATACATAAACTTATAAAAAAAAAGAAATAGGATCAATGTTTTGCAAAATCTTTCAAAAATAGAAAAAAGAAATCACGACCCCACTCATTTTATGAAGCTATTATTACTGTGAAACCCAAACCAAAAATATTATAAGAACTATATATCAGAAACAAATGTTTTCATTAATATAGAGGAAAAACTCATTATATAATAAAATAATACCAAATCTAATGCAGCAAGAGATAAAATTGCATCACCAAGTATGGTTTATCCCAGGGATGCATGTTTGTATTAATATAGGAAAATCAATCAGTGGTGGTTCATGTAGCATTTACTAAAATGACTGGAATGTTAATTTAAAATCATATTTTTTTGTTTTGTTTTGTTTTTGGCCACTCTGTGTAGCATGTGGGATCTCAGTTCCCCCACCAGGGATGAACTCGCGTCCCCTGCAGTGGGAATGTGGAGTCCCAACCACTGGACTGCTAGGGAAATCCCAATTTAGAATCATTGGTAGATAAAGAATAGCAGAAATATAATTGTTGATTCTATCTATTTACCTATGTATCTAACTCTCTACATACAGTGTTTTTTATATCTAACTCTACATACAGATACAGTTTTTAAAAAATTGGAAGCATGTGTTTATATCATTTTAAGCTAGCTCCTGTTTCATTAAATAGTTCTCAGTAGTCTGAGAAAGAATGAATGAATAGTGCCTCTTCAAATGAATGAGATAATGTAACTAATCAAACCCATATTGGGGACACTTTCTGTCATCTCAAAATTATTTTAGAATAAAATAATGTTGTGATGAACCTCCCATACCTACATTTTTTGTTAAATACAACTTTCATTATTCCATGAATTTAAATAAGTACAAGTAATTTTTAAGGTCAACTGAATATGTTTTTAAGTCTTTTGATAAATATTTTAATAAAAATCTGGCCTACTTGGCACTGTATGTCCAAGTTTGAAATGCTTCTAACTGATCAAAACACCACCTAGCAAATCTCAAAACAAAATTCAAAAAGCAAATTAAAATCTCTATAAGATAGAAATCAAATGTAAATACAAAGTGGTAAGGAGTTGAGGCTAAGAAACTTGTGAGATGTGGGAGAGACAACAAACCAAGGCAGCTAGGAATTCAAATCCCAAGAGACAGCAAAGACTAATAGTGCAGAGAACAGGTGCTAGGAATAAAGTTTCAAACCAAAAATGTAGGCAGGAGTTAGCCACCCATGAAAGGATACCAAGAAAAAGCTGCAAAGTCAGACCAGGGCTAGGGTTTATCTGGGGATGCTGGAATAGGAAGCATAGCCTTACAGCTAGGATCTTGGCTAAGCTGCCCACTGGCTTAGAGACTGCATCTGAGCTAAGAAATCAATGTATAATAGTGTTTTATTTTGTGTTTCTGTCTCAGGGATAAATTGGAGGCAATATCAAATCCATTTGTCAAGGAGATTTGAGCACATAAAAAGTGAAAAAAAGTTCCACTCAATAAGTTGGCAAACCATCTTACAAACACATGGGAAAAATTAACATTAGAAATACCAATAAAGTAAAAAACAATGAGGAGAAACATTCACTCCAGAAGAAATGGAACTTATAAATAAATATGATTTTTAACTTAAATGTGAGTAGACTGTTCAAGGAGATAAATGAAGAAATTTCATGCGTGAAAAGAAGACACTTTGGGGTAAAGAGAGGCACTAATTGAAACAGAAAGAGGTAGCTATGAAAATACATATATAAATCCTGGAAATTAAATGGGTTTTCATCAAAAATTTGAAAAATCAGTATAAAAGATAAGACACAGAAAAGAGTTCAACTGAAAGGAAGAAAATATTGAGTTTTTTTTACCAACATTTAAAAAAAATTTGGATCAGTTTTAGATTTATAGAAAATTAAAAACTTAGTACAGAGTTCCTTTACATAGTGCAAAGAGATCGTATGCTCAGTTTCCACTCTTTTTTTTTAACATCTTTATTGGAGTATAATTGCTTTACATTGTTGTGTTAGTTTCTACTGTATAACAAAGTGAATCAGCTATATGTATACATATATCCCCACATTGCCTCCCTCTTGCATCTCCCTCCCGTCCTCCCTATCCCACCCCTCTAGGTGGTCACAAAGCACCGAGCTGATCTCCCTGTTCTATGCGGCTGCTTCCTCCAGCCATCTATTTTACATTTGGTAGTATATATATGTCCATATCACTCTCTTACTTTGTCCCAGCTTACCCTTCCCTCCCTGTGTCCTCAAGTCCATTCTCTACGTCTGCGTCTTTATTCCTGTCCTGCCCCTAGGTTCTTCAGGACCATTTTTTGTTTGTTTTTTTTTTAGATTCTGTATATATGTGTTAGCATATGGTATTTGTTTTTCTCTTTCTGACTTACTTCACGCTGTATGACAGACTCTAGGTCCATCCACTTCAATACAAATAACTCAATTTCATTTGTTTTTATGGCTAAGTTATATTCCATTGTATATATGTGCCACATCTTCTTTATCCATTCATCTGTCGATAGACACTTAGGTTGTTTCCATGTCCTGGCTATTGTAAATAGAGCTGCAATGAACATTGTGGTACATGACTCTTTTTGAATTATGGGTTTCTCAGGGTATATGCCCAGTAGTGGGATTGCTGGGTCGTATGATAGTTCTATTTTTAGTTTTTCAAGGAACCTCAATACTGTTCTTCATAGTGGCTCTATCAATTTACATTCCCACCAACAGTGCAAGAGGGTTCCCTTTTCTCCACATCCTCTCCAGCATTTATTGTTTGTAGATTTTTGATGATGGCCATTCTGACCGGTATGAGGTGATACCTCATTGTGGTTTTGCTTTCCTTTCATGTGTTTGTTGGCAATCTGTATATCTTCTTTGGAGAAATGTCTGTTTAGGTCTTCTGCCCTTTTTTGGATTGGGTTGTTTGTTTTATTGTTATTGAGCTGCATGAGCTCCTTGAAAATTTTGGAGGTTAATCCTTTGTCTATTGATTGGTTTGCAAATATTTTCTCCCATTCTGAGGGTTGTCTTTTCGTCTTGTTTATGGTTTCCTTTGCTGTGGAAAAGCTTTTAGGTTTCATTAGGTCCCATTTGTTTATTTTTGTTTTTATTTCCATTTCCTTTGGAGGTGGGTCAAAAAAGATCTTGCAATGATTTATGTCATAGAGTGTTCTGCCTATGTATTCCTCTAAGAGTTTGATAGTGTCTGGCCTTACATTTAGGTCTTTAATCCATTTTGAGTTTATTTTTGTGTATGGTATTAGGGAGTGTTCTAATTTCATTCTTTTACATGTAGCTGTCCATTTTCCCTACCACCACTTATTGCAGAGGCTGTCTTTTCTCCATTATATATTCTTGCTTCCTTTATCCAAGAAAATGTAACCATATGTGTGTGGGTTTATTTAAGGGTTTTCTATCCTGTTCCATTGATCTATATTTCTGTTTTTGTGCCAGTACCATACTGTCTTGATGACTGTAGCTTTGTAGTATAGCCTGAAGTCCGGGAGCCTGATTCCTCCAGCTCCATTTTTCTTTCTCAAGATTGCTTCGGGGTCCTTTGTGTTACCATACAAATTGTGAAACTTTTTGTTCTAGTTCTGTGAAAAATGCCATTGGTAGTTTGAGAGGGATTGCATTGAATCTGTAGATTGCTTTGGGTAGAATATTCATTTTCACAATGTTGATTCTTCCAATCCAAGAAAATGGTATACCTCTCCATCTATTTGTATCGTCTTTAATTTCTTTCATCAGTGTCTTATAGTTTTCTGCATACAGGTTTTTGTCTCCTTAGGTAGGTTTATTCCTAGATATTTTATTCTTTTGGTTGCAGTGGTAAGTGGGATTGTTTCCTTAATTTCTCTTTCAGATTTTTCATCATTAGTGTATAGGAATGTAAGAGATTTCTGTGCATTAATTTTGTATCCTGCTACTTTACCAAATTCGTTGATTACCTCTAGTAGTTCTCTGATAGCATCTTTAGGATTCTCTATGTATACTATCATGTCATCTACAAACAATAACAGCTTTACTTCTTCTTTTCCAATTTGGATTCCTTTTATTTCTTTTTCTTCTCTGATTGCTGTGGCTAAAACTTCCAAAACTATGTTGAATACTAGTGGTGAGAGTGGGCAGCCTTGTCTTGTTCCTGATCTTAGTGGAAAGGGTTTCAGTTTTTCACCATTGAAAATGATGTTGGCTGTGGGTTTGTCGTATATGGCCTTTATGTTGAGGTAAGTTCCCTCTATGCCAACTTTCTGGAGGGTTTTTATCATAAATGGGTGTTGAATTTCGTCAAAAGCTTTCTCTGCATCTATTGAGATGATCATATGGTTTTTCTCCTTCAATTTGTTAATATGGTTTATCACATTGATTGATTTGTGTATGTTGAAGAATCCTTGCATTCCTGGGATAAACCCCACGTGATCATGGTGTATGATCCTTTTAATGTGCTGTTACATTCTGTTTGCTTGTATTTTGTTGAGGATTTTTGCAATCTATGTTCATCAGTGATATTGGCCTGTAGTTTTCTTTCTTTGTGACATCTTTGTCTGGTTTTGGTATCAGGGTGATGGTGGCCTCATAGAATGAGTTTGGGAGTATTCCTCCCTCTGCTATATTTTGGAAGAGTTTGAGAAGGATAGGTGTTAGCTCTTCTCTAAATGTTTGATAGAATTTGCCTGTGAAGCCATCTGGTCCTGGGCTTTTGTTTGTTGGAAGATTTTTAATCACAGTCTCAATTTCTGTGCCTGTGATTGGTCTGTTTATATTTTCTATTTCTTCCTGGTTCAGTCTTGGAAGGTTGTGCTTTTCTAAGAATTTGTCCATTTCTTCCAGGTTGTCCATTTTATTGGCATATAGTTGCTTGTAGTAATCTCTCATGGTCCTTTGTATTTCTGCAGTGTCAGTTCTTATTTCTCCTTTTTTATTTCTGATTCTGTTGGTTTGAGTCTTCTCCCTATTTTTCTTGATGTGTCTGGCTAATGGTTTATCAATTTTGTTTATCTTCTCAAAGAACCAGCTTTTAGTTTTATTGATCTTTGCTATTGTTTCCTTCATTTCTTTTTCATTTATTTCTGGTCTGCTCTTTATGGTTTCTTTCCTTCTGCTAACTTAGTATTTTCTTTGTTCTTCTTTCTCTGATTGCTTTAGGTGTAAGGTTAGGTTGTTTCTTTGAGATGTTTCCTGTTTCTTGAGGTAAGATTGTATTGCTATAAACTTCTCTCTTAAAACTGCTTTTTCTGCATCCCATAGGTTTTGAGTCATCGAGTTTTCATTGTCATTTGTTTCTAGGTATTTTTTGATTTCCTCTTTGATTTCCTCAGTGATCTCTTGGTTATTTAGTAGTGTATTGTTTACCCTCCATATGTTTGTATTTTTTACAGATTTTTTCCTGTAAGTGATATCTAGTCTCATAGCGTTGTGCTCTGAAAAGATACTTGATACGATTTCAATTTTCTAAAACTTACCAAGGCTTGATTTGTGACCCAAGATATCATCTATCCTGGAGAATGTTCCATGAGCCCTTGCGAATAAAGTGTATTCTGTTGTTTTTGTATAGAATGTCCTATAAATATCAATCAAGTCCATCTTGTTTAATGTATCATTTAAAGCTTGTGTTTCCTTATTTATTTTCATTTTGGATGATCTGTCCGTTGGTGAAAGTGGGTTGTTAAAGTCCCCTACTATGATTGTGTTACTGTCGATTTCCCCTTTTATGGCTGTTAGTATTTGCCTTATGTATTGAGGTGCTCCTATGTTGGGTGCATGAATATTTTCAATTGTTATATCTTCTTCTTGGATTGATCTCTTGATCATTATGTAGTGTTCTTCTTTGTCTCTTGTAATAGTCTTTATTTTAAAGTCTATTTTTCTGATATGAGAATTGCTACTCCAGCTTTCTTGTGATTTCCATTTGCATGGAATATCTTTTTCCATCCCCTCACTTTCAGTCTGTATGTGTCGCTAGGTCTGAAGTGGGTCTCTTGTAGACAGCATATATACAGGTCTTGTTTTTGTATCCATTCAGCCAGTCTGTGTCTTTTGGTTGGAGCATTTAATCCATTTACATTTAAGTACTTATCGATATGTATGTTCCTACTACCATTTTCTTAATTGTTTTGGGTGTGTTATTGTAGGTCTTTTCCTTCTCTTGTGTTTCCTGCCTAGAGAAGTTTCCTTCCTTTAGCATTTGTTGTAAAGCTGATTTTGTGGTGCTGAATTCTCTTAGCTTTTGTTTGTCTGCAAAGGTTTTAATTGCTCTGTTGAATCTGAATGAGATCCATGCTGGGTAGAGTAATCTTGGGTGTAGGTTTTTCCCTTTCATCACTTTAAATATGTCCTGCCACTCTCTTCTGGCTTGCAGAGTTTCTGCTGAAAGATCAGTTGTTAACCTTATCGGGATTCCCTTGTACGTTATTAGTTGTTTTTCCATTACTGTTTTAATATTTTTTATTTTTATTTAATTTTTGATAGTTTGATTAATATGTGTCTTGATGTGTTTCTCCTTGGATTTACCCTGCATGGGACTCTCTGTGCTTCCTGAACTTGATTGCCTATTTCCTTTCCCATATTAGGGAAGTTTTCAACTATAATCTCTTCAAATATTTTCTCAGTCCCTTTATTTTTCTCTTCTTCTTCTGGGACCCCTATAATTCGAGTGTTGGTGTGTTTAATGTTGTCCCAGATGTCTCTGAGACTGTCCTCAATTCTTTTCATTTTTTTTTTCTTTATCCTGCTCTGCAGTAGTTATTTCCACTATTTTATCTTCCGGGTCACTCATCCGTTCTTCTTCCTCAGTTATTCTGCTATTGATTCCTTCTAGAGAAGTTTTAATTTCATTTATTGTATTGTTCATCATTTTTTGTTTGCTCTTTAGTTCTTCTAGGTCCTTGCTAAACATTTCTTGTATTTTCTCCATTCTATTTTCATGATTTTGGCTCATCTTTACTGTCATTACTCTGAATTCTTTTTCAGGTAGACTGCCTATTTCCTCTTCATTTGTTTGGTCTGGTGGGTTTTTGCCTTGCTACTTCATCTACTGTGTGTTTCTCTGTCTTCATTTTGCTTAACTGACTGTGTTTGGGGTCTCCTTTTCGCAGGCTGCAGGTTTGTAGTTCCCGTTGTTTTTGGTGTCTGCTCCCAGTGGTTGAGGTTGGTTCAGTGGGTTGTGGAGGCTTCCTGGTGGAGGAGACTGGTGCTTGTGTTCTGGTGGATGACACTAGATCTTGTCTTTCTGGTGGGAAGGACCGCGTCCGGTGGTGTGTTTTGGGGTGTCTATGACCTTATTATGATTTTAGGCAGGCTCTCTGCTAACGGGTGGGGTTGTGCTTCTGTCTTGCTAGTTGTTTGATAGGGTTTCCAGCACTGTAGCTTGCTGGTCATTGAGTGCAGCTGGGTCTTAGCATTGAGATGGAGATCTCTCGGAGAGCTTTCCCTGTTAGATGTTGCATGGAGCCGGGAGGTCTCTGGTGGACCAATGTCCTGAATTCAGCTCTCCCACCTCAGAGGCACAGACCTGACACCCAGCCAGAGCACCAAGACCCTGTCAGCCACACACTCAGAAGAAAAGGGAGAGAAAAAGAAAGAAGGAAAGAAAAAATAAAATAAAATAAAGTTATTAAATTAAAAAATAAAAAAAATTATTAAAAATAAAATAAAATAAATTAATAAGTAATAAAAAAGAAGGAAAGAAAGAAGAGAGCAACCAAAGCAAAAAACAAATCCACCAATGATAACAAGTGCTGAAAACTATTTAAAAAAAAAAGAAAAAAAAAAAAAGGACAGACAGAACCCTAGGACAAATGGTAAAAGCAAAGCTATACAGACAAAATCACACAAAGAAGCATGCACATACAAACTCTTAATAAGAGAAATAGGAAAAAATTATATATCTATATATTTAAAAAAAAGAGCAACCAAATCAATAAACAAATCTACCAGTGATAATATACTCTAAATACTAAACTATGATAAATATAAAACCGAAACAAATTAGATGCAGAAAGCAAACCCCAAGTCTACAGTTGCTTCCACAGTCCACTGCCTCAATTTTGGGATGATATGTTGTCTATTCAGGTATTCCAGAAATTCAGGGTACATCCAGTTGATTATGGAGATTTAATCTGCTGCTCCTGAGGCTGCTGGGAGAAATTTCCCTTTCTCTTCTTTGTTTGCACAGCTCCCAGGGTTCAGCTTTGGATTTGGCCTCGCCTCTGCATTTAGGTCACCTGAGGGCATCTGTTTTTCACTCAGCCAGGGCGGGGTTAAAGTAGCAGCTGATTAGGAGGCTCTGGCTCACTCAGGCCAGGGCGAGGGAGGGGTATGGAATGCGGGGCAAGCCCGCAGTGGCAGAGGCTGGTGTGACGTTGCAACAGCCTGAGGTACACCATGTGTTCTCCCAGGGAAGTTGTCTGTGGATCCTGGGACCCTAGCAGTGGCGGGCTGCACAAGCTCCCAGGAGGGGAGGTGTGGAGAGTGACCTGTGCTCGCACACAGGCTTCTTGGTGGCAGCAGCAGCAGCCTTAGCATCTCATACGCATCTCTGGGGTCCGCGCTGATAGCCGCGGCTTGCGCCCATCTCTGGAGCTCCTTTAGGCGGTGCTCTGAATCTCCTCTCCTTGCGCACCCTGAAACAATGGTCTCTTGCCTTTTCGGCAGCTCCAGACTTTTCCCCGGACTCCTTCCAGGCTAGCTGTGGCGCACTAGCCCCCTTCAGGCTGTGTTTACTCAGCCAACCCCAGTCCTCTCCCTGGGATCTGACCTCCGAAGCCAGAGCCTCAGCTCCCAGCCACCACCCGCCCCGGCGGGTGAGCAGACAAGCCTCTCCAGCTGGTGAGTGCTGGTCGGCACTGATCCCCTGTGAGGGAATCTCTCCACTTTGCTCTCTGCACCCCTGTGGCTGCGCTCTCCTCCATTGCTCCAAAGCTTCCCCCCTGCCACTCCCGTCTCCGCCAGTGAAGCGGCTTCCTAGTGGGTGGAAACCTTTCCTCCTTCACGGCTCCCTCCCAGAGGTGCAGGTCCTGTCCCTATTCTTTTGTCTCTGTTTTTCCTTTTTTCTTTTGCCCTACCCAAGTACATGGGGAGTTTCTTGCCTTTTGGGAAGTCTGAGGTCTGCCAGCGTTCAGTAGGTGTTCTGTAGGAGTTGTTCCATGTGTAGATGTATTTCTGATGTATTTGTGGGGAGGAAGGTGATCTCCACGTCTTTCTCCTCCACCATCTTGAAGGTCTCTCTCCACTATTTTTAATAACTAACATTTTTGTAGTACTTTTATTACTATAAGTGAACCAACATTGATACATTGTTATTAACTAAAGTCCATTCTTTGTTCAAATTTCCATAGTTTTTACCTAATGTCCTTTTTCTCTTCCAGGATCTCATCCAGGATACTACATATTAAATTAGTTATCATGTCTCCTTAGGTTTATTATGGCTGTGAAGTTTTCTCTGACTTTCCTCATTTTTGAATGACCTTGAAAATTTTGAAGCGTTCAGGTTAGGTATTTTGTAGAATGCCCTTCAATTGGGATTTGAGTGATATTTTTCTTAGATTTTGAATGGAATAGTATTCTTTTGGGAGGAGGACCACAGAGGTAAAGTACCATTTTCATCACATATAGCAAGGGAACAAGATGGTATTACATCTGGTATTACAAGATGTTCCAGGATTATATTATATATTTCCTGATCCATTACTAGAATCAGCCATTTTTCCAAGGAGTCCTAGTTCCTTTTAATGGAGAATAGTATTAGAAACCAAGATGTGGTTGTTAGATTTGCTCTTTGATACAGAAGTGTCATTGCTTCTAGGTACCCTTAGCTGACAGAAGGAAATATATATGTGCATACTAATTATATATATATATATATATGTATCTATAAATATTTTTACATCTATTGCATAAATATATCATTAATTTTTTCCAGTTTTATTGAGATATAGTTGACATATAACTTTTTATTAGTTTAGATGTACAACATAATGATTTGATATATGTATATATTGTGCAATGACTGCCACATTAAATTTAGTTAACATCCATCACCACTTTTAGTTACCACTTTTTTTCCTTATAAGGACTTTAAAGATTTACTCTATTAGCAACTTTCAAATATACAATACAATATTAACTAAAGTTACCATGATGTTCCCTAAATCCCCAGAATTTATTTATAACCATAAATGTGTGCCTTTTGACCACCTTCACCTAGTTTCCCCACACCCATCCCCACCTCTGACAACCACGAATCTGTTCTCTGTTTCTATGAGTTCAGTTTTTTAAGATTTCACATATAAGATCATACAGTATTTGTCTTTATCAGTCTGACTTATTTCACTTAGCATAATGTCCTTGAGGTCCATCCATGTTGTCACAAATGACAAGATTGCCTTCTTTTCATGGCTGAATAATATTCCATTTTGTGTGTGTGTGTGTGTGTGTGTGTGCATGCGCGTGCGTGTGTATACCCACATTTTCTTAATCCATTCGTCAGTGAATACTTAGGTTGTTTCCATCTCTTACCTATTGTGAATAATGCTACAATGAAAATGGAGGTGCAGATATCTCTTTGAGATAATGATTTCGTTTACTTTGAATATAAACCCAGAAGTGGAATTGAGGAACTCATTCATTTTTGCATTGAATAATATTTGATTCTTTGGATGTACCACAATTTATTTATCCATTTACCTACTGAGGGATATTTTGGTTGTTACCAAGTTTTGACAATTATGAATAAAGCTAATATGATATGTATCCATGTGCAGCTTTGGTATTGGTCTAATTTAAATTAGTTGAGTATATATACTTAGAAGTATGATTGCTTGTAAGACTATTTGACTTTGTAAGGAAATACCAAACTGTTTTCTAAAGTGGTTGTACCATTTACCATTTCCACCAACAAGGAATGTGAGGTCTTGTTACTCTGCTGCTTCACCAACATTTGGTATTTTCAGTTTTTTTTTTTTTTAATTTTAGCCATTCTTTTTGTTCCAGCTTTAGTGATATATAATTGACAAATAAAATTGTATATATTTAATATGTACAACTCAGTGTTTTGATATACATATACACTGTGAAATAATCACCACACTCAAGCTAATGAACTTATCAATCACCTCACATAGTTACCATTTTGTGTGTGGTGAGAACACTTAAGATTAACCTCTTAACAAATTTCAATTATACAATTCAGTATTGTTAACTCTAGTCACATTGCTGTACTTTAGATCTACAGAATCTATTCATTTTGTATTATGAACAGTTTTTTTCCTTTGACCAACATCTCCCTGTTGCCCCATCCCCACTTCCCCCCAGCTACTGGCAACCACCATTCTATTCTCTGCTTCTGAGTTATACTCTTAGAGTCCACATACAAGTGAGATCATACAGTATTTTTTTGTGTGTCTGGCTTATTTCACTTAGCACATAATGTCCTCTAGGTTCATCCATGTTGTCACAAATGACAGAATTTTCTTCCTTATGGCTGAATAATATTCAGTTCTTTCATTGGTTAGTGGACACTTAGGTTGTTTCCATATCTTGGCTATAGTGAATAATACTTCTATGAACATAGGGGTGCAGATATCTCTGAAATATACTGACTTCTTTTCATTTGAGTAAATACCCAGAAGTGAGATTGCTAGATCGTATGGTATTTCTACTTCTAATGTTTTTGAGGAGCTTCCATACTGTTTTTAATAGTGGCTGTACCAATTTATATTTCCACCAATAGTTTACAAGTGTTTCAATTTCTCCACATCATCAACAAAACTTGTTACCTCTTGTTTTTTTGATAATAGCCATTTCAACAGGTGTGAGGTGATATCTCTTTGTGTTTTTGATTTGCATTCCTCTGTGATTAGTGATGTTGAGCAACTTTTCATGTACCTATTGGCCATTCATATGTATTCTTTAGAAAACAATTCTATTCAGGTTTTCTCCATTTTTTAATCAAGTTATTTGTTTTGGATACAAATCCTTTCACAGGTATGTGTTTTGAAAATGTTTTTTCCCAGTCTGTGATTTGTCTTTCTGTACTTTTAACAGTCTTTCACAGATTACAAGATTTTAATTTTAATAAATTCCAGCTTATCAATTTTTCGTTCTTTGTACTTTTTCTGTTGTATTTGAAAACACTTAACCAAACCCAAGGCCACTTAGATTTTATCTTTGTTTTCTAATAGAAGCTTCATATTTTTGAATTTTATATTTAGATCTATGATCTATTTTGAGGTAATTTTTGTGAAAGTTGTAAGTTCTGTATCTAGATTTTTTTTTTTTTGCATGTGAATGCCCAGTTGGTCCATCACAATTTGTTGAAAAGACTATCCTTTTCCCACTGAATTGTCTTAGGTCTTTTGTCAGAGACCAGTTGACTATATTTGTATGAGTCTACTTCTGAGCTCTCTATTCTGTTCCTTTGGCCTTTGTGTCTACACTTGCACTAATATCTCAGTGCTCTGATTACTGTAGCTTTATAACAAGACTTGTAATCTGCAGATGAGAGTCATCCAACTTTATTCCTCTTAAGTTGTTCTTAAGTAACGTGTTGGCATTGTAGGTCTTTTGCTTCTTGATATAAACTTTAGAATTAGTTTGTAATGTATTTATCTGGCCTTAGCTTTAAGGTAGTCCTGGACTTATATAATAATTTAGGAATTATTCCTTCTGGTTCTATTTTATGGAAGAGATTATAGAGAAATTGTAAGACTTCTTCTTTATATATTTGGTAGAATTTAACAGTGAAACCATACAGGACTGGTGCTTTCTTTCTTGGATGTTTATTAATTATGGTTTCATTATTTTAATAAATATAAGCATATTCATATTATTTATGTCTCCTTGTGTGAGTTTTGGTAGTTTGTGTCTTTCAGGGTATTGGTCAGTTTCACCAATGTTAACAAATTTGTGAGCATAGAGTCATTTTTGTATTGAAGTATTACCCTTTTAATGACCATGCAATCAATAGTGCTGACCCAACTCTGTTTCTGATATTGGTAATTATGTCTTCTCTCTTTTTTCCTTGGTTGCTTGGCTTGAACTTTATCACTTTTATTGATCTTGTCAAAGAATTTGCTTTGGATTTCTGTGGTATTCGCTATTGTTTTACTGTTTTCAATTTCATTGATTTCTGCTATAATTATCATTATTTTCTTCAGCTTGCTTTAGGCTTAAATTGCTCTTCTTTCTGTAATTTCTTAAGGTGGAAGATTAGATTATTGATTTTAGATCCTTCATCCATTCAAATACATGAAATTAATGCTATTAATTTCCCTCTAACCACTGCTTTCACTGCATCCTATGCAGCTTGATAAGTTGTATTTTCATTTTACTTTAAAATTTCTCTTGAGACTTCTTTGACCTGTGTGTTATTTAGAAATGTGTTATTTAATTTCCAAATATTTGGAGAATATTTTCAACAAATGGTGCAGGAACAATTGGACATGCACATGGAAAAAGTGAATGTAGGCACAGGCCTTGTGCCCTTCACAAAAAATTAACTCAAAATGGATCACAGACCTAAATATAAGATGCAAACCTATAAAACTCATGGAAGATAACACAGGAGAAAACCTAAATGACCTTGGGTATGGTAATGACTTCACGTACAACACCAAATGTATGATCCAGAAAGAAAGAATCAATAAGCTAGACTTTATTAAAACTAATACTTCTGCTCTCTGAAAGACAATGTCAAGAGAATGAAAAGACAAGCCATGGACTGGGTGAACAGAGTTGCAAAAGACACATCTGATAAAGGATTGTTATCCGGAATATTCAAAGAAGTCTTAAAATCCAACAATAAGAAACAATCTGCTTAAAAAATGGGCCAAGGACCTTATGAGACACCTCACCAAAGAAGATATTCAGATGGCAAATAAGCACGTGAAAAGATTCGCCACATCATTTTTCATCAGGGAAATGCAAATTAAAACAATAAATACCACTATACACCTATTAGAATGGCTAAAATCCATAACACTGACAACACCAAATGCTGGTGAGGATGTGGAGAAACAGGAATTTTTATTCATTGCTGGTGGGAACGCAAGATGGTACAGCCACTTTGGAAGACAGTTTGGTGGTTTCTTACAAAACTAAAAATACTCTTAACGTACCATCCAGCATTCATGCTCCTTGGTATTGAAAGAGTTGAAAATTATGTCTACACAAAACCTGCAGACAGATGTTTACAGCATCTTTATTAACAGCTACCAAAACTTGGAAGCAACCAATATGTCTTCCAGATAAATAAACAGTTATCCATCCAGAGAGTGGATTATTATTCAATGCTAAAAAGAAATGAGCTATCAAGCCATGATATGACATGGAGGAAGCTTAGATGCATATTACTAAGTGAAAGAAGCCAATCTGAAAATGCTACATATTGTATGATTCCAACTATATGACATTCTGGAAAACACAGAACTGTAGAGAAAGTAAGAAGATCAGTGGTTTCCAAGAGTTGGCAGAGGGTGTGAGTTGAATAGGTGGAATGCAGAGGACTATTTGGTCATGAAAATATGCAGTATGATACCATAATGATGGATGAATGTCATTATACATTTGTCTAAATCCATAGAATGTACAACATTAATAGTTAACCCTTAATGTAAACTAATGACTTTGCATGATTATGATGTGTTAATGTAGGTACAACAGTTGTAACAAGTGTACCAGTCTGGTGGGGGATGTTGAGAATAAGGGAGACTCTCTCTGTACCTTCCTCTCAATTTTGCTGTGAACCTAAAACTGGTCTAAAAAAGTCTTAGTTTTTAAAAAGCATATTTATTTGTTAAAAGACAAAGTATCATGGTATTTAAGGGCATATTTTTTTATGATCAAACAGATCTGATTTTAAGACTTGTCTCTGTCACTTATTAGCTTTGTGACTTTGGTCAATTTGCCTCTGTGACTCCATATCCTAGTGGTGATCTTTAAAATGTATTATATTATCAAACTCATGGGTGGTTATAAAAAATAAATATATAATGCATGTGAAACATAGTGATTAGCACATACTGAGTATTTAATTAATCTCATTGTTATAGAATACTGTGATTTATTTCTTAGAATAATACATTTACAATAAATTTTTACATTAGAACACAGGGCTGATGGTCCAAGTTTATATTCTACAATAAAATACAATTTTCAGTAATTCAGATACAACTAGAACCTAGGAGAATCAACTTATTGACCAGAAGCCACCAAAGAACTGCCAAAAGATGGCACTTGAGCCAAACTCCAGAAAGGAAGCCTTTCTTAAAATCTGGCATTGGTTTCAAAATTAAGTACTGAGTAATCTTTCTATTAAATTAATTGTGAAATGTATTTTAATAGAAGGACTTGCACATTGCCAGGATATTTGAATTTGGCTACAAAGATACTAACAATAACCTTCAAGTCTAAAAATCCTCGTTAGCAATAAATAAGAAATCCCAAACTCACATGTTCTTGCATATTATTACTTCCATATAAATACATACAATTTGGTAAAGAATCAGACTTAGGAAATAGTTTCCCAGATTTACATGCTTCCTATTTTATCCATCAAATAATAACATCTTGTCTTGCCTCAAGTACTTGGTGTTTGCTTAGTAAAAGCTAATAGATAATCATCCAAAATATTTGCTAAACTTGGCAGATGACTCATTAGAAGAAAGTGAAGATCTACTCATTTTAATAATACCAAAGTGTGTCTGTTTTGATAAGTTAGAAACTATAAATGAATCCTTTAGGAATGTTTCCTCAATATATAGTCAAGCTCTATGCATAGGTTTGATTTTATATAGGGCATGAAATGTTTGAGAAGGTGTGTGTCCTCTTTAAAATTTATGATTTCTTAATACTTTTAGATAAATCTTATATTTAACTTATGAATATATGTCAAGGACCTCTTTTAAAAATATATTTTGTATGCTAAAACTGGGAAAATTTTCTGCTTTATCCTTGATATATTAGCATTTTTATACTTTTAAGCATGTTTTACCTTTTAAAATCATGTGCTATAGTTGCTTCATGTTGGGGACTTTATTATACTTTTCATATACACTCCCTGTTCATCCCAAATTTTAATGATTTTTCTGTATGTACATTGTCAGATATTATAGTAATTGTATAGTATTCTGTACCCCTTATAAACATCATGTAATCTTAGTTTTACAGGTAAAATTTAATGATCACCAACAATCCATAAGCTGATATCTCTTCAATAATTTTGGAGAATTTGTCTGAATTTCTCTAGTATATTTCTCAAGAAAGGCTCCAGGGAAATCCCAAGATACAGGAAATCCAGGAAAATTTCAATGAATATTGGGGTCCCCTTAAAAGAATTTAGGAATAAACTTAAATAAGCCCCCGCTGCTCAAATATAGTACAATTTAATCAACAATAAGCAATAACTATGTTTTATAGAAACATATAAATATGCTTAAATCTATGAGTTTAAAATGACATTCAAAAAGTCCATCATTGATCACCTTTGGAAGATGCTAGGTATTTCAATTGAACTGATGTATCTCTTTCTATCCTTTGACTTTCAAACAACAAATACCATTATATTTAGTGTACTTCTTTTAAATAAAATGTAGTTGGGTCATTAAAAAAATCTATTCTGCCAATCTTTGTCTTTTAATTGATATATTTAGACTATTTATTTTTATCATTGGTGTATTTAGGGCTTAAGACTGCCATTTTTATTTGTTTTGTGTTTGATACCTCAGTTTTGTATTCCTCTGTTTCACCTCTCACACTTTCTTGTGGGTCACTTGAACATATTTTAGAATTCCATTTTGACTTATCTGTTGAGTTTTTTTAGTTTATTTCTTTGTATAGAATATTTAGTGGTTTCTGCAAATATTGCATTATGAATATGTAACTTATCATAGTCTGCTGATATGAGCATTTAACAAGTCTAAGTAAAGTGTAGACAACTTACCTCCATTTAATTCCCTTAATTCTCTATTTAGAGCATTCCTTTCTTAAATGTACTTCTCCACATATGCTGAGAACTGCACTACACAGTGTTATAATATTTTATTCAATCTCTAACATAATTCAGAAAGCTCAAGAGGAGGAAAGTATATTGTATATACTCATATTATTGACATTTCCATTGTTCTTTCTTTCATCCCGATAATCCGGGATTCCTTCTATTTCATTTCCTTTTTTTGTGTGAAGAACTTCCTTTAGCCATTTATACACTGTTTCTCCTCTCCTGTGACATCAATGACATAGGTGCTAGCTCTCTTGTTACTGTCCCACAGGTATCTGAGGCTCTGTTCATTATTTTTTTTTAGTCTATTTTCTCCTATTTTCACGTTTGGAAATTTTATTGATCTATCTTTAGATTCACTGATTATTTCCTCTGTCATCTCTACTGTTGAGCCCTCCCAGTAAGTTTTTTTTTTTTAATTTTGGTTATTGTATATTTCATGTTTCTAATTTTTCACTTGGTTCTGTTTTGTAACTTTGATTTCTTTGATAAAATTGTCTGTTTTCATTTGTTGCAAAAGGATTCATAATTGATTTCTTAAACATTTTTATCACTGTGGAGTCAAAATTCTTTTCAGATAATTACAGTATCTGATTCATCTTGGTGTTGACATCTGTTGATTGCGTTTTCTCATTCAAGTTGTGATTTTCCTAGTTTATGGTATGATGAGAGATTTTTGTTTGTGTCCTGGACATTTTGGGTATGATGTTAGGAAACTCTGGATCCAATTTAAATCTTCTATTTCAGCAGGCAGTCACCAAGTTTAGGTTTGGCACATGGGTCCTGGCCTACTTTTGCGGGCTGTGGTTCAAATGACATTTAGTTTTTAGAGCCTTGCAGTGCTATTCTGGTGTGCTTCATTTTTATGCTACATGGATGGCCCTCTGAAAACTTGGGTGGTATTCCAAACTTTATTTCAGTTCTGAAACTTTTTGACATGCTTATTCTAAAGCTTTATGTGTGAGTTGGTCAGGGGTCTGCCTAGTATATTCTTAGAGTTTTAAAGAATTCTTTTTTCCAGCTCTCCTCTCTCTGAGATCTCCCCCTTCTAGTTGAAAAGGTGAGAGATACTTGCCTTCCATTGCCTCATATCAAGGTGGGGAGTGACAAAATGCAGACCTCCTTACTCAGTTTTTGCTGTTAACACTGGCAATGGATAAAAGTGTTTCTCTGGGCTGACTGCTTCCAGTGACTGAGGGTCAAGGTCCAGACTCCCTACTCTGTCTCCACAGATACCATGGTGGGAAATGTTAGGGTGATGTTAGGTTCTAAATATTGTTGTGATATGTTTTGATAATGTATATGTAAGGTTCATACGACCACATTTTAATACTTACACTTTAATAAACATGTATTCTACAAGGAAGTTAATTTGGAGGGTTCCCTGTTACGTAATTGGCCTGAGACACAGGCTGATTTAGCTATCCCTGTTCCTTTATAAAGCTGAATTCTTTTTTTTTTTTTATTAATTTATTTATTTATTTTTGGCTGTGTTGGGTTTTCGTTTCTGTGCCAGGGCTTTTTCTCTAGTTGCGGCGAGCAGGGGCCACTCTTCATCGCGGTGCGTGGACCTCTCACTATCGCGGCCTCTCTTGTTGCGGAGCACAGGCTCCAGACACGCAGGCTCAGTAATTGTGGCTCACGGGCCCAGTTGCTCTGCGGCATGTGAGATCTTCCCAGACCAGGGCTCGAACCCGTGTCCCCTGTATTGGCAGGCGGAGTCTCAACCACTGTGCCACCAGGGAAGCCCAAAGCTGAATTCTTAATGGTTTGGAATTGTTAAAGCTTGCTTCTATTACACATCCAGTCTCAAATCCCTGTGGAAATATATATAATACATATATCCCTGAATTTAAACAGTAGATGCTGAATAAACAATAATAGCAGTTATTTGAAAGAAAGAGAAAACTTGGGGTTAGTTCAGTTTCATCATTCTATGTGATGTGTGTTTTTTTAATTGAAGTATAGTTGATTTACAATATTATGTTAGTTTTGGGTTTACAACATAGTGATTAGTTATTTTGGCAGATTATATTCCATAATAGATTATTATAAGGTAATGTGTACAATTCTTCACGCTATACAGTATATCCTTGATGGTTATCTATTTTATATATAGAAGTTTGTATTTCTTAATCCCATACCCTAATCCCACACCCCTGCCTTCCCTCTCCCCTTTGGTAACCACAAATTTATTTTCTATATCTGTGGGTCCATTTCTGTCTTACATATATATTCATTTATATTATTTTTCAGATTCCACATATAAGTGATATCATACAGTATTTCTCTTTCTCTGTGTGATTTATTTCACTAAGCATAATATTCTCTAGGTCCATCTATGTTGATGCAAATGGCAGCAATTCATTCTTTTTTATGGCTAATATTCCATTGTATATATACACCACATATTCTTAATCCAATCTTCTGTTGATGGGCACTTGGGATGCTTCCACGTCTTGGCTATTGTAAATAGCGCTGCTATGAACATTGGGGTGCATGTATTTTTTCGAATGAGTGTTTTTGGGTTTTTTGCAGATATGTACCCAGGAATGGAATTGCTGGATCATATGATACTTCTACTTTTAGTTATTTAAGAAACTGCCATACTGTTCTCCATACTGGCTACACCAAATTACATTCCCACCAACAGTGTACAAGCGTTCCCTTTCCTCTACATCCTCTCCAAAATTTCATAATTGTAGACTTTTTGGTGATAGCCATTCTGACAGGTGTGAGGTGATACCTCATTGTGGTTTAGATTTGCATTTCTCTAGTAATTAGTGATGTTGAGCATCTTTTCATGTGCCTATGGGCCATCTGTATGTCTTTGTGAAAAAAATGTCTATTCAGGTCTTCTGCCTAATTTTTGATTGGGTTGTTTGTTTTTTCGATATTGAGTTGTAGAGTTGTTTGTATATTTTGGATATGAACCCCTTGTTGGTTGCATCATTTGCAAATATTTTCTCCCATTCCATAGGCTTTTTCATTTTTCCAATGGTTTCCTTTGATATGCAAAAGCTTTTAAGTTTAATTAGGCCCCATTTGTTTATTTTTGCTTTTATTTCTTTAGCCTTAGGAGACTGATCCAAGAACACATCGCTATGATTTATGTCAAAGAGTGTTTTGCCTATGTTCTCTTCTAGGAGTTTTATGGTTTCAGGTCTTACATTTAGGTCTTTAAACCATTTTGAGTTTATTTTTGTATATAGTGTGAGGGAGTGTTCTAACTTCATTGATTTACATGTAGCTGTCCAGTTTTCCCAGCACCACTGTTGAAGAGACTGTCTTTCCTCCATTGTATATTCTCACCCCCTTTATCATAGATTAATTGACCATAGGTGTCTGGGTTTAGTTCTGGGCTCTCTATTCTGTTCCATTGATCTATGTGTCTGTTTTTGTGCCAATACCACACTGTCTTGATTACTGTAGCTTTGTAGTATAGTCTGAAGTCTGGGAGGGTAATACCTCCAGTTTTGCTCTCTTTTCACAGGATTGCTTTGACAATTCAGGTCTTTTGTAGTTCCATTTAAATTGTAGGATTATTTCTTCTGGTTCTGTGAAAAATGTCATGGGAATTTTGATAGGGATTGCATTAAAACTGTAGATCAATTTGAGTGGTATGGCCCTTTTTAACGATACTAATTCTTCCAATCCAAGAATATGGCATATCTTCCCATTGCTTTTAATCATCTTCAATTTCCTTCAATGTTTTATAGTTTTCAGAGTATAGGTCCTTCCCCTCCTGGTTGAGTTTATTCCTAGGCATCTTATTTTTTTGATATGATTTTAAACGGGATTTTTTTTTACTTTGTCTTTTTGATATTTAATTCTTAGCATATAGAAATGCAACAGATTTCTGTATGTTAAGCTTGTATCTTGCAACCTTGCTGAATTCATTTATTAGTTCTAATAGTTTTGGGGTAGTGACTTTAGGGTTCGCTATACAGAGTATCATGTCATCTGCAAATAGTGACAGTTTTACCTCATCCCTTCTAATTTGCATATCTTTTATTTATTTTTCTTTTCTGATTGATTGCTGTGGCTAGGACTTCCAATACTATGTTAAATGGAAGTGGCGAGAGTGGGCATCTTTGTCTTGTTCCTGAATTTAATGGGAAGGCTTTTGGCTTTTCACTGTTGAGTATTGTGTTGGCTGTGGGTTTTAAGTTGTTTTTATATCTAAGTGTAAGTGAATACATTTGTTTAGAATTCTGTGAAATTGTGTCTTGTGACTTTCTTACAATATTTCTCCCTTATCAATGTTATTTCTCCTTTGCCATTTATTATTTTTTTATTTGTGCTATTTCTCCCTTCTTGCTTGATAATGGTAGGTTGTAGTTTGTTCATGTTAGCTTTTTCTAAACATTTCTCTTGCTTAAAGTATATAATTGGGTCTTAATTTGTGGGCAAATTGGAAAAAATGTTTATTTTTAGACATTAGTTAATCCTATTCATATTTATTTATTGATATAACTGATATATTTGGTCTTAAATTTTCTAAATATTTATAATTAAGTATATTTTTACCATTTTTATTTATGTAGTGTGAATTATTTGCTCTCTGGTTAGTCAGTTATTTATTCACTTATTTAGGAAGGTTTGTCAGGGAGGAATAAATTTTCCTCTAACCTTTGTAGTTCTTCTGGCTGGTCTAAGAACTAAATTGACATGAGACAGATTAACAGGAGAAAATCAAACAAAACTTTAATAACATATATACATGGGTGAGACCCAGGAAAACTGAGTAACTCAACAAAATGGCCAAAACCCTCACCTCAAATACTATCGTCAGCTAAAGATAAAAGAGGATGTATGGGATAGTGGTTTGGGACTTCAAAGGGGAGGAAGGCAATTCAGATAGAGGTGGAAAAGCAAATGTTTGGTAAACAAATATTTGCTGAGCCATGAAGAGACAATGGAGCACAGACTGGACTCTGATGTCTAGACACTGCCAAATTTCCCCCACCACATTTAGCCCATATTCTTTGTAGATATTTCTGGTGATAGCTCTATTCTGGAACAGACCCTTTATCTAAATTATTTAGGCAGCTAAGGGGTAGTTGAAAAGAAAAACTTCCTGAACCTTCTTTTTCTTAAAAATACTTAGCCTAAATTAATCCTCATGCCAAAAAGACACATTTTCAGGTTACAAATTTTTCTCCCCTGCAGTCACATCTTTGAAACTTCTCCAAGAAGTTTCATAGTCCAGAGGCTGAGTTTGTAGATTGTTCAGCTCATTGAACTAGACTCTAAGTCCTGAAAATATATCTCTCCAGTTAAATTCATTTTAGGATGTGGTGATGCAGGTGGGCTCTCAAAGTTAGGCCTATATTGTGTAAGCAAGCAGTCAGGTATTTAATAAGAGGCATTTCTATGGAAACAAGAGAAAACAAAAGTTAATATATGGAGCAAATTATAAACCATTTTCTGAGCTTAGTGGGGAGCCAATCAAGATTTCTAGATGTCAGGATCAAAGCGTCTTCTGCAGTTTGAAATATTTTTGATGATGTCATTGGGTGTTCAGGTAAACCTTCTGAATGGCTTACATATCAACCGACGTGAAGATTGTCTAAACATGGGCTACTGTGGTGATTTCTCTTAAGTTTATATCAAGTTGTTCAGCTTCAGTTTACAGGGCTTCAGGAAAAGGGCAGCTTTAGTTCTCAATGATGCTGTTAAAAGAGGGAGAAAAATAAAAAATGTTTGGAGAGTTGTAGCCAAATATTTGAGGAAACTAGAAGATTTCAGGATCCAGTCAACAGGTTAAAAAACCAAAACCTCAAACACAATTAACAGATCTAGAATCTAATATCCACAAGTGTGTATTATAATTTATATTGAAACACAATTTTTCTCTCTAAAATCACCGTTAATTACCAAAGATAGCTTAGAAAGGCTAATTTGTTTGCAAAATAAGTATAATTGTTTAAAAAAACTTGGCCCCATTTTTTACATAAGTCCAACAAGAATAGTGATTGACCACATAGGCTCTTTTAAATCTGCTTCGTTGGAATTTTTCATATGGATTGAACTTTTAAATGCCTCTTGAGGCCAGGAAACCAAGTCAAGAATTTGCCATCAGACTCACCTGTAATGCCTATAGATAGATATGGGTGAATTTCCTCTCTTCTCAAGATCCCTAAAATATCCTGAGGTTCTTGCACCTGCCAGGAAGTGACCTTCTTAACCGGTAAGGTTGTTGGGAACACTGTAAGCAAGGTACCAGGATGTTTTTGCCAAGGGGCTTTATTGGCTTCATAAAGTCAATCTTAGCTCCTTGAAGCTGTCTGGTCATATTTAAGTCAATTCATATCTGTCTCAAATATGACATTCCAATCAAAGTCTTGGTAATATAACCAGTGTTTCCAATTGTGTCCCGTTACAAAGAGAACAGATTCTTAATGAACTTATGTAAATAACTATAAATAACTATATTGCCATGAAAGTAAGAATACTCAAGTTTCTGAATTCTGGAAGGATCAGGTAGGGAGAAAAAGATAAATGTTTCAATTTTATCTTACAAAAGTGTAATTTGCCAAATTGCTGTAAGATAGCATAAGAGGAAAGTTTTCCTTATATCTTGAAAACAAAGATTAAAATACAAGTATTATTTCAGATAAAAAGTCATAAATATTATAATCATATTCATCAGTTCATTCAGTCCTATGTAATTAACTCTTGTTGATCTTGATCTTTTGTTAGCAGTTTTATGAGGATAGTAGTTTTTCCATTAGAGTGAATTTGTGTGTATACCCAGCACATAACACAGCCCCTGTCCTGGAGAAAGGGGTGCTCAATCCACATTTGTTAAATGACCCCAGCATCCTGGCTTTGCCTTTTTAAGCCTTTCAGTTTCCCAGCCCCAGCCCCAAAGTTCCATCAGCTCTCTGGCTTTGTGATGCCCTCTCCGAGGAAAGATGAGGAGCATGAGTTTGGAGAGGGAGGATGTACCCAGAGGGGAGCAGTCCTCTCCGTGATGAAGGACAAGGAGCTGGGGAAGAAGGAAATGAGTGGCACGTGGGGCAAACAGGACGTGCCCTCTCAGCGGTGGATGTGACAGTGGCAACTGCTGCTTGTGGCCTACGCTGCCCCTCAGGACGGCCCCTTAGGGGAATGTGGGCTGTGCTGAGAGGCTCCTCTGGCGAGCCTCCTGTCAGTCTTGGGACTCTCTCCTCAGCACTTCTTCCCCTTGTCTTACACATCAACCAGATTACGTGCTCTGTAATCTAGGAAAGGAAGTGGCACCCACTGGAGTGAAACAGAAGGGAAAGGCCCTCTTAATGAGTGGACCTCTGAGGACTGTCTGGAAAATCCAGCATCAGAGGGACAAGAGAGGCTCCTTGGCTTCAGGACACCCTCAGACCCATGCCACCTAAGGGAACATGAAGTTCCTTCTGGATACTAAGAGGTTTGGTGTGCACGCCTTGGGGACGCTACAGTGTAGACTCCTACCCCTCCTGAGCCTCTGATGGTTACTTCCTTGGGCCGTTTTCTCTGTGAGTGTCCTTGCGAGGATCCGACACCTCCAGAATCATGGTTCTGCACATACTCACAGCTTATTCTGTCTCCTGGTTCCTGCACATACTCACAGGTTAGTCCCTGGGCCTGGAGGGAGGCAGGTACTTCTAGGAGAGGGGTTGGGAGTTGTGGAGCATAGAGGGCTGTGGTGGGCGACTGAGGGTCCGTGCTCCCTCTCAGGCCTGAAAACCCCTGTGTTATCCTGCCGCAGGGGAAGGGGCGCTCACTCAGGCAGGGATGGAGGAGGGAGGATAGAGGGGAGAGGGAAGCCAGGTCCTTACAGGAAGGTTTGTGGCCACTCCCTGGCTGATCACTGCAGGGGTGGGGTAAACTTGTGTGGGGTGGGGTGGGCAGTGCTCTTTTCTGTCCAGGGGCTGAGTAGGAACAGGATTCCCGACCACTCCATCCCAGAAAACCCTGCATCCTCTCCCTTCCCTGCCTCCTGGTTCCTAAGAGGCGCTGGCATTGTTATTCTGTGGTGTGGAGTTCAGGTAAGTGGTTCTGGAACGGGACGCTGCTTGGAGTGTCTTTCTCTTTCAAGCAGACTTAATTCCAATTGAATTAGGACATAGGCAAACGCCACTTAAGTGGGCATCTCACCCTCCTGTGAAAGTCATCAAGCAAGGATATTCCTGCCCCGGGGACCACAAAAGATGAAGTCATCCTTTCTGATTGTACTCAGGGCAGGTGAGTGGACACCCCTGCTGGGTAGGGTGGAAGAGGGAGTTTGGTGGCATTGGCTTGGCCAGGTTTTTAAAGCAATTCTGATATCCACTGACATACTGAAAGCAGCCTATACAGCTCTGTTGTCACAATGTGAGTGGGGTGGACCTTCCTGCCCAGGACACACACTTGCTGAGTAGTTGCCACTGTGTTTGCTTTAATTGTCTCTTCTCTATATATCATGTAAAGCAATGAAGGGAGAGGAGGCAGGTCAGACCTCCTGAAAATGGGGAAATGCCATTTTGTCTTTCCCTTTCCAATTGATTTTGTGTGTGTGGAGAGAAGGGGTGGGGTGGGTTGGGGCAGAGAGAGAGAAAGAAAAGAGGATGCAAAGCTCAGGACTATGGCGAGCAACTATGGGACAGCAGCTCTTCATGTCTGAGAAGGAGGTGTTGCATTTCACAGCCCTGTCTTGGGAATGAGGGATGTCAGGTATGCTTCCTTACACTATGTCAGGGAGTTTCATGGCCAGCTGTTATTTGTGTAGTTTTATGGCCAATCTCCAGACAGCTCTGAATCTCATTCTACTCTAGAAAAGGAAAGGGCTCTGTGCTGCCTGCTCACATCCCCAGCAATCTCCTGCAGGTGTGGATTGCTCCAGGTGTCCCCTCCTGTCCTTCTAGAGCTCTAGGCCATTCCCAGGGGTAAATCCTGACCTGTTCTGGTCATGCCGCCTGGAAGGGGCAGCACAGGGACTCTGACCAAGGCTGACTGTGTAAAGGATTTGTGCTCTTATTCCCTGTGCTGTACTGACTCTGGAAATGTGAGGCCTGGTAGGAAGGGAGGGAGATACATTGGCTGGAGCCTTTCGTGCTGCTGTGCCTTCTTCCTGGGACATCAGTCAGGACATGTAGGCTGTTTTCATCTTCACCTTTCCAAAATGGTACGGGTGGGACAATCTGGTGGCCTGGGATAGTTGGAGGTGTCTGTGTAACCCTAATGGAAAGGCCTTGGTGTCTCCAAAGACCTGTGCAAGTATTGGTTTCATAAAGTATTTCTCAGGCACAGTCAGAAGGCTTTGACAAATTTGTCTTAACTGTCGCTTGTCTGTGCTGGGTTCCTAGGGCTGTGGCCGGTCTCACTGAGTTTTGCAGGCTCTGCATTTCCTGCTCCCTGCAGACAGTGTTTTCAACCAGAAGCACGTCTGAGAATCAGGAAGCAGGGATGTTGGTGTGAAGTTGGCTCTGAAAGCAGGTACAGGGCAGTTGCTTCTAAAGGCAAGAGGGTGGAGGTGTGAGCACGTCAAAGTTGTATGAAAAGCTTCCCTTTCCACACCCCCAGCTATTTCTTGGTCATAACAAGTAACATGGACACAGTTTCCTTCCACTAAGTCATTGGTTCACAGTAGCATTCCCTGTTATGTTATGTTATTTGAATCACTTCATGTCTCCAACCGAGATGTTATATAGGAATTCTTAGGATTGTGTGTGTTTGTGGAGGGGGCTACCCTTTGAAGTCCTTCACTTTGTGCATTTAAGAATAATCTTCCCCAGAGGCTGTACCAGTATTTGGAGGTCCTGGTAATCCCTATGGTCTTATTTACATTTTTGTTGTGAATATGGAAGTTTTCTCTTAGTGGGAAGTGTGGGTCACAGGCCAGTGGGCTTACACATTTCCCCAAACCCCACACAAGTTATTTTGTGTTTATAAGCAGTCTCAGAACTTTGTGTCCAGCTACGACTGAGATGGGAGGGGCATCTATGTCCCTCACAGGTGCCTGTACTCATTCATGGCAATTGGATCCCTGCCGATAACTTGTAGGAATTGTGGCCATGATGCAGATGGAAAGCCAATGCATAGCAAGAAAGTCCCTGCTTTCAAGGCACTTGCAGTCAGGTAGGAGATGAAGAGACTGGTGCCCAAACAGGTGAAATCAAAGGAGGTCATGACAGAGATGGAAGTAAGAGTCCCCACCCTCCCCACTCATGAGGGCACATGAGAATGAAGACCTCTGGCTTCAGATTCTGGTTTCTCAGAAAGGTAAAGTGAAACCACTATCGCTCTTTAGTTGTCCATTTCCACTTGGGAAAAATAATCAGGTCTTTTTTGCCTTCTTCTTTCCAGGACACAGTAGACCCAGTGCTTGCATTATCCATATAATGTCCCCTCCTTCTCACTGGTAAAGATGGCGTGTCTTACAGACCAGGGTTCTTGAGATGTGGTGTGAAGTGGATACCCCGGGGCAGCTGTGGGAAGGACACTGCCCCATCCCACCCAGACATGGGAAGGGTACCACTGGAAGAATGAAAACCGATAAAGAGGGAGATGGGGGCTCCTTTATGATCAAGATGGAATAACAACAGCTGGGAGGATAAAAGGATTTGCCCAGAGGAAGGGCATGGTTGGTGATGGGCTCTGATTGATTGGTCAATTTTCCTCTGATGCTTACTTCATCTTCTCCTGGTTTGCAAAGCAAGATCACAACCCTCCATGGGGAAATGACATGGCATCTCCATGGCGATGGCTGTAATTCTTGATCCCCACCACCCCCCCCCCAGTTGATTTGCTGAGGCAGCTGGTGAGAGCAAGTCAGGAGGTAGGAGGAGAATGAGGCATAGGAGCCTTGCCACCCTTTGTTTTCTGGTGGCCCCACCCCCTGAGTAGGACAGGGGCAAGAGTGGCAGTGGTGTGGGTTGGGGTAGGGGATTAAGGCAGGTATGGGACCCTGGTATCCTGTGTTCTCCCGATTCCCCTGACTGGCATGGTAGCCACTTATTTTCATTTCTCAGTCCTTACTTTTTCATTTCCTCCCTTCCCATTCCCTTGAGTCCCTGCTCTCAAACATACCGCTCTGATACAGGCTGCTGGCCGAATGTATCTCAGAGCTACCATGTAATTGCTGTGCAGTTCAAGTCACTCAGCTCAAGCTCCTGTCCTAAAAACCATTCCAACTACAAATTTTGTCAATACAAGGAAACCTGCCATTTGTGGTCAATTAGGTGAGCTCCAGTTGCTTTTGTCCTCTCTACCAATCATCACTAAAGACAGGGAGAGGGAGGACTAGATGATTAATAGAACAAATAACTTACTTCCTTGGCTGAAATGGGGACGCATGAACTAACAATTACTCAGTGTTTTCAAGCAGTCAACTGGAAAGAATGTTGGGAATCTAGCAATATTTGGTCACCAAACTACCCAGGCTCTTTCCAACTCTAAGCCAAAAGTATGATTAATGAAGTGAAACATATGACTTCTTATTCCAATAATTGTGAAGGCATCAAAGGTGCTTCATTCCTTTATTCCCCCATTCAAGCACCTGGTTCTTGAATCCTGATCAACATCTTAATGATCTTTTTAATTTTTAATTTTTTAACATCTTTCTTTATTGGAGTATAATTGCTTTACAGTGGTGTGTTAGTTTCTGCTTTATAACAAAGTGAATCAGTTTTACATATACATATCTTCCCATATCTCTTCCCTCTTGCATCTCCCTCCCTCCCACCCTCCCTATCCCACCCCTCTAGGTGGTCACAAAGCACCGAGCTGATCTCCCTGTGCTATGTGGCTGCTTGCAGAAGCATAAGAGAGTTTGTAGAAGTATGCATGAAGCCTAAGTTTGGAACTGGTACATCATCATCAGTTACATTTCATTCTGTTTAGCAAGAAAGTTTATATGGCCAAGGTTAGAGTCAAGGGGTGGGAAAGGAGCCCTACCAAGCATGAAAGTATATTACAAAATTTCATACATGGTAAAGGGAATGGATACAGCAAGGGGTGAAGTATTGGAGATACCATTACAATCTGTCCTATGAGACTTCTTATCTCTATTTATTGTATTAGAAAATATATTTATTCTCTTTGAATGGTAGACTAACTTTACTTAGGCTTATGCAAGACATAATTTTCAGAATAATTAAAATCACTTTTTAGTAAATAAAATTATCTTTAAAATTTGCAAGCTAAAATATCACTAATAAATACTGTATTTATAATTTTAAATATCTATGTGCTAAGCAATGTATACATTATTGCAATTAACAGAATAACATTTTGAAGTAGTTATCGCTACCTTATTTTAGAAAAGATATGAGTGCAAAAAAGTTATTATAATTTGCCCAAAATAGTACTGCTAGTAAGTGGCTGATAGAGCATTCTAAAAATCATGTGTGGCTCCATCCAAACCCAATGGTTTTTTACAACAGGATGAACTGTCATTAAGCTAGTATCTTCTAATTTACTCTTTTTTGGTAAATATTTAAATTCTTATATCATATTTTCTTAAACCCCAGGTTGGACTAAATATATAAAAAAGAAGTAGATATCTTTCAGTTTCCTATCTGAACTTATTTCTGACTCTCAGTCCTCACTGCATATGTTATTGGTATTTTCATGCTGAGAATGACATTATTTGTTGAGGAAAGAATTACAAACGGCTGCAGAGCCATTGAGCACTTCTCATGTGTCCCTGTGGTCTCATTCTTATTTAGATGTGTGTAGGGAACATAGAAGCAGAGCTGTCCCTACTCCCATTATTTCAGGTACATGTGGGAAAATAATGGGCTTTGTGCATGTGAATCCCATATGCAATTTTGAAACATTACTCCCTTGTCCATATTTCACCAGAACTAAAATGAGATGCCCAAGGTAATATTCATAGTATTTAACATCTGATCAGTTTCTTGTGCTGCCTCTTACTTCAATAAAATCCTTGGAATATTTCCAATTACAGTCACACCAAGTCCCAGAATCCTTGTAAAAATTTGCTTTTAAGAATATGATCTAAAGTGAAAAGTGATATGTAAGCAAAACATTATTATAGTGGTGGCAAGCATTTGTGGCATCTCAAACTAGTCCATTGTTCTAATCACAGTGTAGCCATTTATTTAATTTCTCCTTTCCTGTGAGGAAATATACTCCAACCCATTTATTGATGCTTATGCTATGTGAGTCACTATTCTAGGCATTGGGAAAACACATGAATAGATGTGATCCTTGACCTTAAGGAAATCATAAGAGAGCCATTTATGGAAGCTCTTACAAGGATAGCTATGATCAGCGCTAAAATGGAGGTATAAAAAGAGTGATGTGGAAGCATAAAAAAGCAAGATACGACAAAATGCCATGAGCTAGCTTTTGAGGTCTGAATAGGATTCTGATATGATTGATTGATAGAGGTAGTAAGCATTCATGGGTGAGAGACCAGCAAAAACAGATGAAATTCCATTATGCACAAATGTGGAGGCAAAGAAAATTGGGACAAGAACATGGAATAATGCAAGGGATATAGAGTGACTGAAGGGATGGAAGAAGAGAGAGAATGAAATAGTTATTCAGTGCTTCAAAAGTGGAGGCATTTCTAGTCTCATAGCATTGGGGTCAGAAAAGATGCTTGATATGATTTCAGTTTTCTTAAAGTTACCAAGGCTTGTTTTGTGGCCTAACATGTGATGTATCCTGGAGAATGTTTCATGTGCGCTTGAAAAGAATGTGTATTCTGCTGCTTTTGGATCAAGTGTTTCATATATTCAAAAAGTCCATGTGGGAAATAAAAACAAAAATAAACAAATGGGACCTAATGAAACTTCAAAGCTTTTGCACAGCAAAGGAAAGCATAAACAAGACCAAAAGACAACCCTCAGAATGGGAGAAAATATTTGCAAAGGAAGCAACTGACAAAGGATTATTCTCCAAAATTTACAAGCAGCTCATGCAGCTCAATAACAAAAAAACAAACAAACAACCCAATCCAAAAATGGGCAGAAGACCTAAATAGACATTTCTCCAAAGAAGATATACAGATTGCCAACAAACACATGAAAGAATGCTCAACATCATTAATCATTAGAGAAATGCAAATCAAAACTACAATGAGATATCATCTCACACTGGTCAGAATGGCCATCATCAAAAAATCTAGAAACAATAAATGCTGGAGAGGGTGTGGAGAAAAGGGAACACTCTTGCACTGTTGGTGGGAATATAAATTGATACAGCCACCATGGAGAACAGTATGGAGGTTCCTTAAAAAACTAAAAATAGAACTACCATACGACCCAGCAATCCCACTACTGGGTATATACCCTGAGAAAACCATAATTGAAAAAGAGTCATGTACCACAATTTTCATTGCAGCTCTATTTACCATAGCCAAGACATGGAAGCAACCTAAGTGTCCATCGGCAGATGAACGGATAAAGAAGATGTGGCATATAAATACAATGTAATATTACTCAGCCATAAAAAGAAACAAAACTGAGTCATTTGTAGTGAGGTGGATGGACCTAGAATCTGTCATACAGAGTGAAGTAAGTCAGAAAGAGAAAAACAAATACCGTATGCTAACACATATATATGGAATCTAAAAAATATACCAAAAAAAAGGTTCTGAAGAAACTAGGGTAAGGACAGGAATAAAGACGCAGACGTGGACAGTGGACTTGAGGACCCGGGGAAGGGGAGGGGTGGGCTGGGACGAGGTAAGAGAGTGGCATAGACATATATACACTACCAAATGTAAAATAGATAGCTAGTAGGAAGCAGCTGCATAGCACAGGGAGATCAGCTCGGTGCTTTGTGACCACCTAGAGGGGTGGGATAGGGAGGGTGGGAGGGAGACACAAGAGGGAGGAGATATGGGGATATATGTATGTGTATAGCTGATTCACTTTTTTATAAAGCAGTAACTAACACACCATTGTAAAGCAATCATACTCCAATAAAGATGTTTAAAAAAATAAAAACACACTTGAAGGCATGAACAGCAGACTAAGTTATACAGCAGAATGCATAAGTGTGTTTCATGTTTGGTAATTGCAATCATTGTTGCTTTTGTTGTGGTCAGCCATGTACAATGCTTGGTGTCAGTCTATTTATCTCTTGTAAAAATAAAATACAGTGTGTGTGTGTGAAAAAAAAAAAAAAACTTTCCTTGAACCCATCAGAAGAGGGACAGGAACCTCCAGGAGAAACAAATCTATGTAGCTTTAGCAGAACTGTATGAACTCAAGAGAAAGGTTGTGGGCAGGGCAAGAAACTAGAAATTGTTTTCCTAAGTAGTGCAGCACGAAGGGAGGAAATGCCTGATCCAGGACTGGGTACAAATTTCTTTGTTTGTTTTTCAGCCCATTGTGGAAGATCTCTCATGAGCCATTATACTTCCAGAGTTCTCCTTGGGAAATTAGAGTAAGGATTTAGGATAATTGGACCCCCTTCATGAGGGTCATTAGTTAAAAGTATTCGGGAATATTAGAAAAATCTCATTAAAGAACTTGAAAAAAAAAGAATTTTCTTTCCAAGGTGATCAGGAAAATTGTCAGGAGATCAACTACAAGTAAATCCCTCTGAACAGTGCCTTGAGATCATTATACACATAGGGGACAAAACTTTGGGAGCCAAAGCCTCTTTTGAAACCATGCTCATTTCAAAGATAGAACTGTAAACCAGTTGGAATGCACAGCGTAAGTCATTTTATTTCCATCATGCTCACTACCGCTGCTTCAAAATCCTAGTGTTTGTCCATATGACATACAAATGTTTTGCCAATCTTGATCTTGCATACTAGTCTCATACATATTGTATTATGTGAGAAGTTATTTTAAGAAAATGAATCTGTTGGGACATTTTTATAGCTCTTTGGGTGTTTTGCACCTAAAATTTCAGAAATAGAATAGAAGGATTAGTGAAATGCCATTTAAAATATACCATATAGACAGTGAAGACTGGGAGTGCAAAGGTGAATGACAGATATGAAATCTAGGATAGAGAGAGGAAAAATGGGTTTTGATGTTGAAGACTGGAAGATAAAATGAGTACATCTGATCATTCACTTCAGAAGGTGATTGAAGAAAAGGGGCAATTATGATCTAATGGTATGGTTAACAGTAAAGATTGAAGTAAGGTCCAAACTTCCAATTTTAATTAAATAATTTGCAGACATGTAATATACAGTATGGTGGCTATAGTTAAATACTGTATTGTATATTTGAATGTTGCTAAGAAAGTAGACCTTAAAAGTTCTTATCACAAGAAAAAAAATGTGTAACTGTGTGTGGTGGTGGCTGTTAACTAGAATTATTGGGGTGATCATTTCATAATATATACATATATCGAATCATTTTGAAACTAATGTTTTATGTCCATTATATCTCAATAAAAAAGACTAATTGAGGGAAACAGGTTTACTACTTCAATAAGAAATTATAAGCAACCCTGGAAAATAGTATTAATATAGCAAACATATCCCAATCAAACTTATTCAACATTATCTTTGTTACAGAATTCATTGAAAACATAAGAGAAAAGCCAAAAATGGTACAGAAATATCAAAATCAAAAAGTTCAAGAAAAAAACCTATTCCCCGTTCCCTAATATCTGGAGATGCTACTCTAAGTCATTCAGATGAATCTGATTCTATTCCTTCCAAGTTTGTAATGTATTCTTTGTGAAAATGCAAACATTCATTATATGAACAAAAGATTAAAGAAATTTTACATAACCAATGAGCTATAGCTGGACAGAGGATTGGTGAACTAGAAGACAGATAAAATAATAGAAATAATATAGAATACTTCACAGAAAGTAAAAGAAAAAAAAAGGATAAAGGTGAGGCAAAGAGACTCGAGGAATGGAGTAAGTAGGTGATAAGTATCACATAGGCATTCCAGAAGCATAAAACTGGGTGAATATTGGAAAAATACTATTCAAAGGAAAATGGCTGGTAATTCCCAGAGTTAGGGGAAGCCGTAAGTTCCTCCATGCAGGAAGCAGACCTGACAAATCATAGTAAACCTTCAAGGTAACCCTAGAGATCAAAATAGCAGACAAAAAGACGCAGTGCCTAAAAAAGGAATACCAAATAGTGTGACTGCAGACCTCTTTGTCTTAATAAATTGAAGCCAAAAGCAAGTGCTGAGAGAAAGTAACTGTCATCCTAGAGTTGCATATCTAGCCAAGGTATCCTTTAATAGTGAAGCTATGCTACACATGAAGATGGACCTCCCCAAACCACACTCAAATGTAGACTTGCTCCACCGGCTGCTGAGAGTACAGTCAGGTGCTAATCCTCAGCCACTGACCCTTTCAGGTATTTCCTCAGCTTCAGAGAGCTAATTTGCCCAAAGTTAGGGACTTCCTGAGACGGTCACATCCAATGTCTGAACAAGGGGAGGGTATAAATATATGTCTCATCCCATCCTCAGATGGTAATCCTGATGAACATTCCCACATAATTAACCCCATCTCAGTGCTGGCTTCCTTCTAGAGCTTAACTGAGAAATAAAGACTCTTGAGAAAAATGAAATCTTATCGTGTTTACATCAACTGACACCATGTTAAAGGAACTTCTAAAGAATGTAATTTAGGAAGATGGAAAAAGATCACAGCAGATGATCTGAGATGCAGGTAGGAATGTTAATAGAATAAATTAGCAAGTAGAGGTAAATGTAAAACAATGACTGTACACAAAAGTTGCAATAATGATTACAGTTCCTTTGAAGAATCAAGTAAACAAGACATAGCTAAATACTGCAGTTATGCAACACTTGGATGATAAGAGTGTCCAATGAGAGCAGCTCACGTCCTGTTCACTGGTTCGGCCAGTGATGGACTGGAAGCTTGTGAGCCACAGCCTTTGGCCCAGTGTGGGAAAGTGGCCAGGGAAAAACAAATAAAAGCATTCTTGGGAGGTTCAGACTTGGAGATTGTGGAGGAAACTGGAGGGGTTCCTTCCCTGTTGTTTGCTTGCTAGCTTGTTTTTAATCACTGTAAGTTAATGATTTGAATTCAGAGATTGTACTGTATGTGTCTCTTGTCCCTTGTATACAAGTAAGGGAAGGATTTGACTACTAACACATCAAGTGGGATTTTTGTATTTTCATTGGTAAATGGGATTCTTTAGAAATAAGGAACGGCAAGCTTCCTTCACTGGTTTTATCACCATATTACATTTTCTGGTAATAAAGATGAGCTTTCCGCTTTCATAATTGGAAACATTTCATGAGCAGTAGAAATAGCAGTTCTTTAAAAGTGCAAATGGACACAGCTTTGGAATCTTGACCATTTCAGATGAAACCACATTGATGAACCCCCCCCCCCTTTTTTTCAATTCTTCTTAAGTCATTTTTTGATTCCAATTCTGCAATTTATTGGTAAGGAAACACATTAAAGAAATGCCTTTGTCTGTATTGTCATGTATTCTTGCAAGAAATACGCTTTTATTTTAAAGAACTTCCCATTTATTCCTTCCATTCTTCCTATGGTGTTTTCTTAGAGAATTAATCATTGTTTTCAATCAACAACTCTTACGTTTGTTCACAAATTCAAGCATGTGGGGTATTTTGAGGACCTAAGGAATGTTAAGAAAATTTTATATTTGAGAAATGTTTAAGTATTTTTACTAATTTTAAAAGTATTCCCATTTCTGTTTGTGTTCCAACTTTGGACAATGTGGCTTTGAGATGTCAATGTTTTCTAATTCACTGGGGGTTTTGATCATAATTGGAGGCAGTAGATGGTCAATTATGTCCCATGATTTCGAGGAGCACTCTGCAGACCATGTCAGAGACTTCCGGCTCAAGCCACGGAGGCTCAGCCACGGAAAGACAAGATACTATGTGGGAGTAAAATGGCCCGCCAAGTGGCTAAAGTCATTCTGATGGCGGCAACGACTTGAGTTAGGGAGGTCAGACTCGCTCAGGAAGCTCAAACTGATTTTTCTTCAGTGTAGGTGACTAGGGTGACATCTTTTCAGAGTTCTCATGCATAAATAGTAGGCATAAATCAGCTGAGGTGAACTTTGCCTACATGGGGCATAGTTCAAAGATTTTCTGGTAGAGGTCACGGAAAGTTTAAAGTCACCAGATTTCCACTGTGATTGGCTGACTGGAGGCCAAGCAGGGGGCCATCCAATCACAGGTGACATGGGGTTCCTTAGTGACAGACCTCCCTGCTTTGCATTTTATCCAATCAGATGTGAGCATTGCCCGTGACGTCATAGAAGGCAGGGAGTAGAAACCGGGCCAAGGGACCTCGACGGCCGCACTGTCCTTCCCTCTGAGCTGCGGGGAAGGCGATTCCGACATGCTTGAGCCTTTGTCTGAGGCGTCTGAAGAAAGCCCGGGCACCAAGGAGACGTCTGAAGAAAGCCCGGGCGCCAAGGAAGCCGAGCCGAAGAAGCCGAAGCGCCGCTGCAGCCGCCGTCGCCGCTGCAGCCGCCGCCGCCGCCGCTGCAGCCGCCGCCGCCTCTCTGACGGCTTCGACAGCTTTGCCACCTATTTCGGAAGGGTGCTGCAGCGGGTCCAGGAGGGCCTGAGCCTCTCGCAGGAGGCCGTGAACGTCATGGATTCGTTCGTGAAGGACATCTTTGAGCGAATCGTCGACGAGGCGGCGCGCCTGGTCCGCTCCAGCAAGCGCTCCACCCTCACCTCCAGAGACATGCAGACCTCCGTGCGCCTGCTGCTGCCTGGGAAGAGGGGCAAGCACGCCATATCCAGCGCCACCAAGGCGTTAATTCGGTACATCACCGGCAAATGAGCTGCCTCCAGACCACCTGAGCATCGCAAACCAAAGGATCTTTTCAGAGCCACCTCAGTTTTCTTAATAAGAACTGTATTCTAACAAACTTTGATCGACTTTATTTTTTAAAGTGTGTCATCCTGCTAATTTTTCAACATCTTTTTTACAAAGAACTAAATATTATCAACTACATTTTAATATATCTATGGTCTAATTTGCTCAAAATGAAATAGTGAGTTTTGTTCAATAATGTCGCATTATACCACTTTACTAAAGAGTGAGTTCTTTTATTTTTCTAGGTCAACCTTTCACAGGGTCTGTAAGATAAAGTTATTTACCTTTTTCACTCTCATTTTCTCATGAATGTATGGCAAAATTTTCCAAAGATTCATTATGTACCGTAATGACAACAAATTAAGTGCAGGAACATGTATAAGAATTCAACAGACATATTAGAAGAGATATTAAGGAGGTTTTCTTTTTCTTTTTTTTAATTGAAGTATAGTTGATTTACAACGTTGTATTAGTTTCTGGTGTACAGCAAAGTGATTCAGTTATACATATATATAATCTTTTTCATATTCTTTTTCATTACAGGTTATTACAAGATATTGAATATAGTTCCCTGTGCTATATTGTAGGACCTTGTTGTTTATCTGTTCTATATATAGTAGTTTGTGTCTGCTAATCCCAAACTCTTAATTTACTCCTCCCCCCTCCTTTCCCCTTTGGTAACCATAAGTGTGTTTTCTATGTTTGTGAGTCTGTTTGTTTTGTAAATAAGTTCATTTGTATCATATTTTAGATACCACATGTAAGTGGTATCATATGGTATTTGTCTTTCTTTGACTTACTTCACTTAGTATGATGATCTCTAGGTCCATCCATGTTGCTGTAAATGGCATTATTTTATTCTTTTTCATGGCTGAGTAGTATTCCATTGTATATATTCCACATCTTTATCCATTCGTGTCAATGGACATTTAGGTTGCTTCCATGTCTTGGCTATTGTAAATAGTGCTGCTAGGAACACTGGGGTGCATGTATCTTTTCACATTAGAGTTTTCTCCAGTTATATGCCAAGGAGTGGGATTGCTGGATCACATGGTAAGTTTATTTTTTTTTTTTTTAAGGAACTTCCATACTGTTTTCCATAGTGCACCAATTTACATTCCCACCAACAGTGTAGGAGGGTTCCCTTTTCTCCACACCCTTTCCAGCATTTATTATTTGTAGACTTTTTGATAATAGCCATTCTGACTAGTGTGAGGTGATACCTCATTGTAGTTTTTGAAACCGTGCACCTCAGATTGGGACTTGAACCTAATCTCACCTCAGATGAGACTCGAACCCACCTGACTTGCACCTCAGATGGGACTTGAACCCACAATCTCTGGCTTAGGAAGGTACTCAAATCCACAATCTCCCAGGTAAAACTGCACACCTGGTCTCAGGACTTAATGAAGTTCAGGTTCTTTATGTCTCACTGCAGAAGGAATTCAGTGAGAGGAAAAGTGATAGGTAAGAAGTAGATTTATTGAGAGAGATACACACTCCACAGACAGAGTGTGGGCCATCTCAGATGGTGAGAACGGGCCCCCACATATGGAGTGGTTAGTTTTTTATGGTCTGGGTAATTTCATAGGCTAATAAGTAGGAGGATTATTCCAACTATTTTGGAGAAGGGGTGGGGATTCCAGGACTTGGGCCACTGCCCACTTTTTGGCCTTTTATGGCCTGGGAACTGTCATGGTGCAGGTGGCTGTGTCATTTGGCGTATGCTAATATATTACAATGAGCATATAATGAGGCTTGGGCCTAGCCTAGTAGGTTCTAACTGGGCCTATCTTGGGCCTAGCCTAGTAGGTTCTAACTGAGACAGGATCTTAGTTTCCGGACCAGAGATTGAACCCACGCCCTTGGCAGTGGAAGCATGGAGTCCTAACCACTGGACTGCCAGGGAATTCCCCACACTGTTTGGATTATTGTAGTTTTGTAGTAAGCTTTGAAATCAGGGAGTAGGGCCTAGCCTAGTAGGTTCTAACTGAGACAGGAAGGAAGGAGGCAGGGCACAACCATTAAAAGAATGACAGCCATTGGGAAGAACAGGATACCAAAAAAAAAGCGGTTAGAACCTACCTGGAAATTGTTCATGACAAGAGGTCCATATTCCCCTATAACATTTTCCCTATTATAATCATACCCAGTCACAGTTCCTGATCATTTGATGTTCTTAAAAGATACCATTATTATTCACCAAGGGCATAACATCTTCCCTTAATGAACTATAATTCTGAAGGAACATAGTTCACATTTATTTAAATTTTTAGCTGTATCCGCTGAACTTGATTTTATTTTTTGCATTTTTAGATCATAAACCATATGGAGTTAATGATCGTTCCTGAATTAATTTTAGTTAAAGGGAGAGTTAGACAAATGTGTTTTAAGTATATAATGAATATTATTTTTATTCTCCTCAGTACCCTCACTGTCTATCAGAATATCTCCCATATATATTGTTTCATAATGGGTTATAAATATAAATAATTTATGTGTGGTTTAAAATGCCTCACAGCCGGACAAAGTGAAAGTCTCTTTTCTAGTCAATATTCCTGCATCCCACTCCCCAAAGGTAACCACTGCTATTGTTTGATTTGTATTTGGCATGCATTTTTCTGTGCATATTGAAATACACATACGTAAATAGATACAATGGTTTACACATTAACTGATTTGTTTGTTAGATATGAAGTTGGAATCACAGAATAACACTGATCTGCTACTTATGTTCTTCATTTAACAAGATGTGTGCTTTTTAAATTGTTTTCATTAAGGTATGATTTAGAGAAAATAAAATTCACTCCTTTCAGTGTCCAGTTCTATGTCTTGAAAAGTACATACACTTGTATATGTACACTTGTATACAGTTGTATAACCACACCACAATCAGGATATACGAGTTCCATTACGCCAAAAAATTCTCCTGTGCCTTTTTGTAGTCAACCCATTCTCCCCACCTCAACCCTGACAACGACCTATTTGTTTTCTGACTCCCAAATTTTGAGAGCTGTAGGTTTTCACTTTTATTTTCATTTTAATTCTGTTCTATGTATTTTTAATTGAAGTATAGTTGATTTCTGTTCTACGTATTTTTGATTTCCCTTGAGACTTCCTCTTTGACCCATGAATTAACTTGATATGTGTTGCTCAGTTTCCAAGTTCTCAGAGATTTTCCTGTTATCTTTCTATTATTAATTTCTAGAATTTTATTCCATTATTGTCAGATAACACATTCTGTTTGGTTTCAATTTTTTTAAGCTGTTAAGGTTTGTTTTATGACTCAGGATATAGTCTATCTTGCTGAATGTTCCATGTGCATTTGAAAAGAGTGTGTATTCTGCTGTGTTTGGGTGGACTGTTCTATAAATGTCAGTTAGATCTAGTTGGTTGATGGTGGTGTTCAGTTCATCTATAACCTTGCTAATTTTTTGTCTACTAATTCTATTACTGAGAGAGGAGTATTGAAGACCCAAATTATAATTGTGGATTTGTCTACTCCCCTTTCAGTTCTGTCAGTTTTGCCTCTTGTATTTTAAGACTCCGTTGTTAGATATAATACATATTTAAAATTGTTGTATCTTCCGGGTGAATTGACTGACTCTATTTATCCCTGGTAACTGTGTTTGCTTTCAAGTCGACATTGTCTGATAATGTAAAGAATCTATAGATTCTCCTGCTTTCTTCTGATCAGTGTTTGCGTGGTGTATTTTTATTCATTGTTTTACTCTTAAGCTACCTATATCATTATATTTGAAGGGAGTTTCTTGTAGACAACATATAGTTGGGCCATTTTTGGTTTTTGTTGTTTTATAAATCCATTCTGACGATCTAAGTCATTTAGTTATGTATTTAGACCATTGACAATTAATTACTGATATGTTTCTATTTAGATCTACCACTTTATTTTGCATGTTTTGTTTGTCCTCTCTGTTTTTCATTACCCTGTTTCCCCTTTCTTTGGCTTATCTGAATGCCTTTTAGTATTTCATTTTAATTTTCTATTCTGAATTTGAATATATCTCTTTGTATAATATTTTTGTGGTTGCTCTGTGGATTACAAACTCCCTACTTAACTTTCCACAGTCTATTCAGAATCAATACTCAGAATCATTATGTTACCACTTCAGTTGATATGTAGAAACCTCACCTTAATAGATCCCCTTACCCTCCCCCCTTTACATTACATTTGCCTTATGTATTATAACTACACTGAAATCTACATAGATACCTACTACAGCTACTTTATTGAAAACTCCATCTGTTAATGTTATATTTTGCTGTGATTTTCCACTATTTACCATGATTTTGGAAACCCATTCAGCTGCATCTTCATATTCACTTTCTCCCTAGATCTCCATGAATTCTAAATTGGTGGAAATGTAAATTGGTACAGCCACTATGAAAAACAGTACAGAGGTTCCTTAAAAAACTAAAAATAGAGTTGCCATATGATCTAGCAATCCCACTCTCTGAGCATATATCCAGAGAAAACTCTAATTCAAGATACATGCACCCCACTGTTCATAACAACATTCTTTACAATAGCCAAGACATGTAAACAATCTAAATGTCCATCGACAGATGAGTGGATAAAGAAGAGGTGGTATGTATATACAATGGAATACTACTCAGCCACAAAAAAGAATGAAATAATGCCATTTGCAGCAACATGGATGGACCTAGAGATTATCATACTACGTGAAGTCAGAAAGAGAAAGACAAATGCCATATGATATCACTTATATGTGGAATCTGAAATATGATACAAATGAACTTATTTACAAAACAGAAACAGACTCACAGATATAGAAAACAAACTTATGGTAACCAAAGGGGAAGCGGGGGAAGGAGTGATAAATTAGGAGTTTGGGATTAACATATACACACTACCATATGTAAAATAAACAACAAGAACCTACTGTATAGCACAGGGAACTATATTCAATATCCTGTAATAAACTATAATGGAAAAGAACATGAAAAAGAATATATGTATATATATCTATAACTGAATCACTTTGCTGTATGCCAGAAATTAATACAACATTGGAAATCAACTATACTTCAGTAAAAAAAAAAAGTGATATAGGTCATTATTAATAAATTAAGCAATACCTTGGACAGCATTGAATGCCAGTGTCCAGAGAAATTAGAGCATTTAGAGCCCTGGTGGCTTCAGGATACAACGGGAAAAGCTTTAGAGTAATTTCAAGCTCACGTACTGAGCAGGTACCCATAGCAGTTCCCCTGATTTACTTCACCTCTCCTGACTTCTTACCCTTATCTAAATTATAGGATTAAATAGGGACTTCCCTGGTGGTGCAGTGGTTAGGAGTCCGCCTGATAGTGCAGTGGACATGGGTTTGAGCCCTGGCCCAGGAAGATCCTACACACCACAGAGCAACTAAGCCCGTGCACCACAACTACTGAGCCTGCACTCTAGAGCCCATGAGCCACAACTACTGAGCCTGCATGCCACAACTACTGAAGCCCACATGCTTAGAGCCAGTGCTCCACAATAAGAGAAGCCACTGCAATGAGAAGCCTACACACCACGACGAAGAGTAGCCCCCACTCTCTGCAACTAGAGAAAGCCCACGCGCAGCAACGAAGACCCAATACAGCCAAAAATTAAATAAATAAATACATAAATAAATAAATTAAAAGAAATGTTTAAATTATAGGATTAAATAGGTAACTGAGTAAGTGTTAAGAGTAAAGGAGATACAATTTAGAGTACCATTTGTTTACATTCATTTCCTACCCTCCATATCATCTTTCTCAGGGGAGACGTCTGTTCTGACTGATCCCTTTCTACCCACCATCTTAGAAAGCAGTCATTCACATAATCTCCATACTTAATTCTCATCATCATCAATCATCATCACCAGCACCAACATCTGCATAAGAGGTCACTGTGTATATGAAGCGTTTGTCAGTCTTCTTTCATTATCACTCTCCAGGAGCCCTTTCAGACATTTTTTGCCTAATTACCCCCAACCCCACTCCCCAGCGGAATGTGAAATTGTTAATACTCCAGATGTAGTTTATCTGTTTATGTACGGTGGTCCTTTGGAAGCTCACAGACCGCTGTAATATCTATGAAAACCCTAACCTCAAGAACCAATCTTTGACCTCTTGGGGGTGATGTCATCTGTTGAGAATGCATGGTATACTGTGATTAGGGCAAAAGCTGGAATCCCACTCCTGCTCCATGCATCCCTCGATCCACACGAGAACACCTGTCATGATTAGATGCCCAGCCTCGATAGACCATCCACGGAGCCACCCTCATCCCTCTCTGGGAGAAATCTCACCTTCCTCTCTGTGTCCTCAGATGCCCTTTCCTCCCTAGCAGGTACACGCAGCCTAATCATTTCCATAAGTTTTCACAAAGGACAGAAGAAACACTGGCTTCAGACGGCTTCTGCTTCCAGCCTGGTCACAAACTTCCCACGCGGCAGGGGGAAGGAACACCAGGCTTGGCTTCCTGCTGCTGGGAGGGTTAACACAGGGAGAACAGAGATTAACCACCTCAGCAGTACATGTCCTGATACCTTTGCTAAAGATCTGCCACCAGCAACTAAAGGGGACCAGGCTGCCAGGTCCCACCCCTGGCTCTGGCTGTTGGCGTGGGGAACAACCTCTTTGCCATTTGTCTCTGTGCTCAAGAGCACTTGCTTTGTAGTCACACACATCCATGAAGAGAGGATAGTGATACATCACTAGTGGGGCTGTTGTGAGATGAAATCCAGTCACTAACATGAAGAACCTAGATCTGGGCCCCTCTAAACACCCTGCTTCATAAATAGTAGCCCTTTCCTCCGTCAATCAGAGAGCTCATGTGGTCCTCACCCGCCCCTTCAGTTGGGGCCCCTTAACCAGATTGCAGGTCAGAATCACCTTGGGGATCTTTTTCTAAACCCTCCTATGAATTTCCCTTGTTGGTGGAAAGAGGGCTTCTGTATCAAAAGCCATTCAAGTTATTCAGCCATGATAATATGGGCCTTAAAAAACAGATATGCCCATTTGGCACCCGTAGTGTGTGGCAGTGTCCATTTCCCCTTCATTCCACCAGCATCAGTTATTAACAGCTTTTGTCTTTATTGCTAAATATGATCTCTTCTTTTTTCCAGAGACCAGTCCCAGTGGAAGAGTCACCTCAGAAGGTCTGTCCTTAATGTTATAAATTCACAGGCTCCTCCCCTAGGGTTGCCAGATTTCGCAAATAAACATACTGGATGCCCAGCTGAACTTGAATTTCAGATGAACAAAGTAATATGGCATGTGACAAATTTACACAAAAAAGGATTTTTTGTTTATTTTAAATTCAAATGTAAATGGTTTAAATATAATCTGGTAACCCTACACATGGAGGGATCTGGAGGGGAACCGAGGTGCTCCAGTCAACAACCGCAGCTGAGCCCCTAGCAGAAGCCAGAACCCATGCTCATCCCTGTGAGTGAGCTCTCTCAGATGTACCAGCCTAACGGAGCCTCCAGCTGATGGCAGCCCCAGGTGAGAAACCACATGGAGCAGAAAACTATCCAGCTGAACCCAGTCAACCCACATTATCCCGAGAAATTAAAAAATGGCTATTGTTTTGGTGGTGTTTCTTAAACAGAAATGGACATCTGAACCATGTAGTTTTGGTGAACTCTCTTTTTCTATAGTGTGTAATCTTTGGATAAGATAGGGACTTGCTGATCTTTGAAGGTTCGATAGGACGTCGTGATAATTTTGGCTATAGTCTCTGTGTGGGTTTATATGTGGGTATAGATTTTGAAATTTCCTCAATTCCTCCTGGGATTCCCAAGATAAATTTTCACAATGTATGATTTTCATCATACTCTTGGAATTTTAGGAATTTATTCCTGAATTCCCTTCCACAGACGAGGCTCCACTGCAGTCATGCTTGTGAAGGGATGGAGGTATTGCTACAAACTGCTCCCTGAGGCACATGGAAAGCCGTATCCTCAGAAGGTGCCTTGGTGAGTACGTTGTCAGAACAAGGGGTGTTTACTCATTTTGCGAAGGGTTTCTCAAAGAAGCTGTCCTGAAACACTTTCTCCTGCTACAAGGATAGCCTTGCAAGGAAGCCACTCTTCTTGAGTACACATAGGATGCCTTCCCCAGGCCTCAGAGACACATGCATTGCAGTCCTGGTCCTTTCTGACTGTCCCAGTGCAGCACTGCTGGGTGGATACGTCTGTGCAGTTCTGGGGTTCGTTAATACGAAGACCACTACCCTTGTGGAAATCTGAGCCACATTCTACAATATCACCTTTAGAAGGAATAAAGTTGATGTATTTTCACCTTATTTTTCACATTTCTTAGTTGGTTTAGAGTCAAGATATGGAGAAGGGGTGTATTTTCAAGGCCCCTTAAAGACTCAGTCATTTTAGAACAAGACCATAGGAATAGTTTGGGACCCGGCGAGACACAGAAAAGGGAAAGGAGCTGTGGATCTATTTGTAGACCCACTCCTGAGGGCAGAGTAAACATGTGCTCCATAAGGGCAGGTTGGTTCAAGAACTTTGAAGGGAGAGGGCCTGGGCTGTGCAACCTGTTTGTTCAACCAACCTCACTAATCAGGTAAGTGATTCTCTAGATAGAGGAGTGAGTGTATAGAGAGGTTACATGGGTTTGGCCGTGGCTGTCCCTCCACGTGGAAGAAAATATTGGGAATGGAGGCTAGGAATTCCCCAGGAAAAAACAATGTATCATTCAATTGACCCAGGTTTCTGCCTATTAAGTGACTATGATGTTTTAGGCCTGCCTCCCTGGAATAACTCTGAGATTTGTAAATGACATTTTTGCATATGTATCAAGATCATTGGGTTACATGATTATAGAGAGTTCTTAGTTCTCTGCCACAGATGGCTAACTGCTTAGCATGGGCTGTGATAGTACACGTTCACCCTCAGAGGGAGGGCTAACTCATCTGCAGGAACCCTACATACTTCCCTGGGTCTCTGTGTTCTGATAATACACCCCTACTGTCTCTTTAAAGCAAACACAATTCCTGACGACAAGCACATGTTTTGTCCCACGAAACTGGACAGATTTTTTTTGCCAGTTGCCGGGGTCCCAGTCTAGTGCTTCAAATCATTATGTTTTCCAAGTGGCAGCCTGAAGAGCTACGGTGTTTTGCTTTAAGCTAAAGACAAGGGGGTGGAGGAGGGTGGGGAGGTATTTAAGGTGGTGGAGGACCTGCCTGAGCCAGGCGGTTACTATACTATAGAAACGTGACGTCAATAAGGCGACCTTGACGACTTTTTAATGGAGACAGAAGCGGCCTGGCAAGGAGAGCAGGTTTCTCCTTTAGGTGTTTGGAACTGAGTTGGGAGAGTGGGTACCCGCGACGGGGGCTGGACCACCCTGCAGTGTGGGGAGACAAAGGGATCCACATCCAGGTCACTTCTTTCCCGCTTTGGGGGCTCGGTGCCCGGGCTGTCTCGTAGGCAAAGCCATTGGGGTCCTGCCCGGCCCCAGTGGGTGCGGTGTCCTGCTCCAGGGGTGTCCTCGAGCCACTTTCCTTCTAAAGGCAGGGGCGTGGGAGGTGAGACAGGTAACGACTCTAAGCCTCAGCTTTCCCCTCTGTAAAATGGGAATAAGGATGCTTTCCCTAAAGGGTCTCTGTGAACATTTAGCGATAACACGTGAATAAGCCGAAGGCCCTGTGGTTATCGCAGGATCATGGATGTCTGTATGAATTCAGGCCCCTTCTTATTCCTTTTCCACTTTGTTCTCAGGGGACATATGAGGAAAGGAGAAGAAAAAGGCCCTGGTGGGAAGCTCATTGTACCTTCTGGTGGTTAGGATCACTACCCAGTTGTTTCAGTGTCCTTGTCTCTAACGCAGTGCCTAGCACGGTGCGGGGCCCACAGTTACACCAGTAAAGCATGGTGATTGCTGGATTTGTCTCTCCCTGTGCAGCTCCTCATGCCAATGGCCTTGCTCATATCAGGTGTCTGAAGGAGGCAGGTTCTGAGCATCTGTGTCCTGATGGCTGCTGGAGCTTCTGCTCCAGGTTCAAGGGCAGGAGAGCCCAACACTTCACATCTTTCTTTGGATATGCCGCCTGGCTCAAGTGAGTTCATAGATCTGATAAAAGCATGTTGTGGAATAGCTCCTGTGAGGTTCACAAAATGTACAGAAGCTACTTTGATTTAATCATGGGAAAGAGGTTCAGCACTTGGGATTTCCATCAGCAGCTACATGCTTTGTAGTAACCCTTGAGGCCCGTCTGATAGAAGTCTTTTTTTCCCCTCCCTCCCTCCCTCCCTCCCTCCCTCCCTCCCTCCCTCCCTCCCTCCCTCCCTCCCTCCCTCCCTCCCTCCCTCCCTCCCTCCCTCCCTTCCTTCCTCCCCTCCTTCCTTCCTTCCTTCCTTCCTTCCTTCCTTCCTTCCTTCCTTCCTTCCTTCCTTCCTTCCTTCCTTCCTTCCTTCCTTCCCTCCTTCCTTCCCTTCCTTCCCCCCTCCCTCCTTCCCTCTCTCTCTCTCTCTCTCTCTCTCTCTCTCTTTCTTTCTTTTTTGGTGCTGAAAAGCAATGGATTGTCCATTTGGGAAGGAAGTTGGCCTTTAACATTCATTAGTAATAAATATACCTAAATTGTTCTCACCTTTTACATAATAATCAGTGATTCCCTTGTATCTCTCAGATGAGTATGGAAATATGCAGTAGTTAGATCTTCCTAACAATTTGACATTGTAATGTAGATTCTTCCCTGGTGACTATGGTTGTTTTTCCTTTTATAATGACATTTTTAAAAGAACCAGACAATTTCCAAGTGTTAGTTTAAAATGTCAGTGATAGAATTTATTTTTAAAGAAGCATTTGTTACTTTAGAGTTTGCCCTAACAGAATGATACTCAGCTACATTCCCTGAAATAACCAGTTCCTCTTTAATATCATTATGATTTTCCTGAGATACAATGTTTTTATTTCTGTACTTCAGAAGGAAATGAACATCAACTTTCCCTAAATATTTGGGCATACTTTATTGCATATGATTATTTTGGTTATTTGATGACATAGTGTGGATCTGTTAATGTACAAGAGCATAATTGTAAGAATTTTTCACCTGATTAACTTAATTGCATCAGAGAATTATGAATATATAAATATATTTCAAATATTATGTTGAGGTATGGTTAACATACAAGATACTGAGCATATTTAAAGTATATGCTCTAAGGACTTCCCTGGTGGTCCAGTGGCTAAGACACCACACTCCCAATGCAGGGGGCCTGGGTTTGATCCCTGGTTGGGGAACTAGATCCCACATGCCGTAACTAAGAGTTCGCATGCCACAACTAAAGATCCCACACGCCACAGCGAAGATTCCGCACACCGCAGCGAAGATTCCACACGCGGCAACGAAAATCCTGTGTGCTGCAACTAAGACCTGGCACAGCCAAATAAATAAAATAAAATAAAAAAATAAAGTATATGCTCTAAGTTTTGATATATGTATGCACCTGTGAATCTAATACTACACTCAAGATAATGAACATATCCATCACCTCAAAAAGCTTCCTTGTGCTCCTTGGTAATCTGCCCACCTAGCTCTCTCCTGCCTCTGTCTCTACTTCAACCTACCTCATTCTCATACAACTACTGACTTTTGTCACTTTAGATTAGTTTTCCTTTCCGGTAATGTGGAAATATTCCATTATATGGATATACCACAATTTGTTCTATCCATTCACCTGTTAATGGATATTTGGGTTGTTTCCAACTTGGAGCTCTTGTAAATAAACTTTCTATGAACATTTGTATATAATTCTTTGCTGGGACATACGTTTTCTCTTTCTAAGTAAATACTTAGAAGAGCAACGGCTGGGTCATATGGTAGTTGTAAAATTAACTTTGTTAGAAACTGCTCAATTTTTTTCCTAAGTAGTCAAATCATTTTTCATTGCCACTAGCGGTGTATGAGATACGAGAGTTTCATCCTCCACAGCCTTGCCAATACTTAGTATGGTCAGTCTTTTTAATTTTGGACTTTCTCAGAGGGGTGTAGTGTTTTCTCATCGTTTTCATTTACATTTTCGTAGTGACTAATGATGATGAACATCTTTTCATGTGTTTATTTGACATTTGTATATCTCAGGTGAAGTATCTGTTCAAATCTTTTGTCCACTTATTTATTGGACTATCTGTTTTCCTCTTATTGACCTTTGTGAGATTTTTAATTCTGGATAGCAGATCTATGAATTGCAAACATTTTCTCTCATTCATTCAATGGCTTGTCTTTTCTCTCAACAGTGTTTTTGGAAGAACAGTTTTAATTTTGTGGAAATTTAGTGCATCGATTTGTTCATTTATGCTTTAGATTTTGCTTTTGATTTCATATCTAAGAAATCTTCACCAAACCTAAGGTCACAAGAATTTTCTACTGGAATTTTTCTAGAATTTTTAAATAGTTTTAGCTTTTATGTTTACGTCAGTGATTCTTTCTGAGCTAACTTTTGTATGTGGTGCATTATGTGGATCACAGTTTATGTTTGTGCATATGGCTATCCACTTGTTCCAGTACTATTTGTTGAAAAGACTCCTTTTTCCACTGAATTGCCTTTGTAGCTTTGTTGAAAATCAGTTGTCCATATATGTGTGGGTCTATTTCTGGACTTTTAAATTTTGATATACATTTCTACCTTCATCCCAATACCACATTGCCTTGATTACTGTAGATTTATGAGTTTTGAAAAAGTGCTTAACCTCCAACTTTTTTCTTTTCAAAGTTGTTTTTCATAGACTAGGCCCTTCACATTTTCACATGAGTTTTTGAAGAATTCTGTCAATTTTTTAAAAGAATATGCACACTAGGATTTTTTTTTTTTTTTTTTGGCTGCGTTGGGTCTTCGTTGCTGCATGCGGGCTTTCTCTAGTTGCAGCGAGTGGGGGCTACTCTTCATTGCGGTGCGCGGGCTTCTCATTGCATGGCTTCTCTTGTTGTGGAGCATGGGCTCTAGGCGCGTGAGCTTCAGTAGTTGCAGCACGCAGGCTCAGTAGTTGTGGTATGCAGGCCCTAGAGCACGTGGGCTCAGTAGTTGTGGCTCGTGGGCTCTAGAGCGCAGGCTCAGTAGTTGTAGCACACAGGCTTAGTTGCTCTGGAGCACATGGGATCTTCCCGGACCAGGGATCGAACCCGTGTCCCCTGCATTGGCAGGTGGATTCTTAACCACTGCACCACCAGGGAAGTCCCACACTAGGATTTTTATTGGGATTGCAAGGAATCTATAGATCAGTTTGGGGAGAATAGACATCTTAACAATACTGAGTCTTCTGACCTAGGAGTATGGTATATCCCTTCATTTATTTAGTCCTGATTTAATTTTTCTCAGCAATGCTTTGCAGCATTCAGAGTTTAGGCCTTGCACATTTGTGGACATGGATGTGCAACATAGGTTATCTCTAGGTAGTTCATACTTTTTGATGTTATTGTCATGGGAATATTTTTATTACAGTTTCTAGGTATTATATTCTCACTGAACTGTCAGTAGCCAAATGTTGCTGGGGAATCTTTTTGGTTGAAAGCACAGGTTACTCTAAGATGGAAAAGATACTTGATTCTTAATACCTGTATTAGCCAGGGTTCTCAAAGAGAACCAGTAGGATGTTTATATATAGATAGTGATTTATTTTAAGGAATTGACTCATTAGTTTGTGGAGGCTTTGTGGAGTCTGATGGGGAAAGCCAGCAGGCTGGAGACTCAGGAAAGTGTTTTAGTTGTAGTCTGAAGGTAGTGTGCTGGTGAGTCACGAGGAGCTGATGTTGTAGATAAAGTCCAAAGGAGGGAATTCCCTGGCGGTCCAGTGGTTAGGGCTCTGCACTTTCACTGCCGAGGGCCTGGGTTCAGTCCCTGGTCGGGGGAACTAAGATCCCACAAGCCACATGGCACGGCCAAAAAAAAAGAAAAAAATCCAAAGGAGCTTAATTGTGATCCCCTGTGGGAAAGCAATGTGTGGTTGTAGGTGGGAGGGGAGGACCAGTGCACTTTTGAGTAAATTACATTAACAGAGACACACCAGCTATCACAGACCTCTGTATGGTAGACATTAAATTAATAGTACACCAACGTCAGATGTGTAGGTCAGGATTTTTCCAAGTGTGGTCGATGGACAACTTCATCAAAATTGTCCAGGGCTGCTTGTTGAAACAGCAGATTCCTGGGCTCATCCTAGGTCTGCTGTATCTAAAATAGGGAGGTGGTTTGGGAGGTGTGTACGTGTTGAGTAATTTCTCTTCTTGGTTGTGGTATCATCCAAGTTTGAAAAGCACTGCTGTGGATTTGCAAGAAGGTGGTGTTAAAATTGTGAATCCTTTAATGTGTAATTTTGGCGTCAACTTCTCCTGCAACTCAGCTTTAAGTACCTGCATTTGATCCAGTAGGTAAAAAAGGGAACAGTTCTTTCTTTTCAGTAATGCTTATTCAGTGTTTTATATGGGAGGGACTACAGTAGTTTCCTAAGGCTGCCATGGCAAAGTACCACAAGCTGGGTGGCTTAAACAATAGAAATGTATTGTCTCACGGTTCTGGAGGAGAGAAATCTGAAATCAAGGTATTACCAGGGCCATGCTCCCTCTGAAACCAGTTGGGGAATCTATCTGTGCTTCTAGCTTCTGGTGGTTTGCTGGCAATCTTTGCATTTCTTGGCTTGGCCCTGCGTAACTCCAACCTCTGCCTACATCGTCACATGGTGTTATCCCTGTTCTTCTGTCTTCATGTGGCTGTCTTCTTATCAGGACACCAGTCACACTGGTTTAGGGGCCACCCTACTCCAGTATGACCTCGTCTTAACTAACTACATCTGCAACACCCATAGTTCCAAGTAAGGTTATGTTCCGAGGTACTGGGGGTTAAGACTTCAACATACCTTTTTTGGGGTGACATATTTCAACCCATAACACTCACTGAGCTAGTCCCTGGGGATGCAACACAGTGAACAAGACAGGGCAGTATCCCTGGAGCTTTTATTCTCGTTTGGGGAAACTGTCAATAAGCAGGGAAACAAATCAGTAAGCAGGGCCATTTTATATGGGAATAAATGCTTGCAACAAAATAAAATCCATTGAGTAGAAAATGACGAGGACAGGGATTATTGTAGACAGGGTTGTCAGTGAAGCTCTTTCTCAGGAAGTTTTATTTGAGCTGAGTCCCAAATGACAAACTTTATTAAAGACACATGAAAACTTTTTGTAAAACTATCAAAACTTGCATGTACTTATGAAAATTCTAGCATTTATTGAGCTGATATTGTGTACCTCACATCGTTCAAAGTGTTTGCATGTATTAACTCAATTCATTCTCAAAACAACAACCCATGAGGTAAGGACAGTTGTTTTCCTCATCTTACAGAAGACGAAACTGAGGCACATAGAGGTTCTTTCTTTCTCCTAGGGTTCAGAGAGAGCCAGCTATCCCAGTGTCTCTGCAGTAGAATTTTAAAAATTGTGTGATTCCTGACCATTTATCCTTGTAGAAACCAAAACACAAGGCAATATTTTTGCTTTGAACTTCTTTCTTCTATGGTCAGTACTGTATAATTGCTGTTTTGCAGATGAGGCAATTGAGTGACTATGAGGTGAAGTAAAAGTGCTCAAATTCATAACATTTATAAATGGTAGAACAATGGTTTGGACCTGGTCTGTCTCCATAGCCCACACTCCTAGCCAATATACTTAGGAAGAAGAAAGAGACATTTGTTGAACTATGTCAGCCTATGTTGGGTGATGTTAGGTGGAAACTATGCTTTAGTAGGCGTTTTTGCGTATACAGACCATATTTATTTAACAAAAATGTGAAAATACTAATTATAAAACTTAAAAGATAATCATCACAGTTACTATGCATTAGACAATTTGATATTTTTCATCTTTCTCATTTTTGTTGTTCTTATATGCATGTGGTAGTATCTCATTGTGGTTTTAAGTTTAATTTCTCTGAAATCTTAGTCTCTTTTCATCCAAATGTCCTCTTTTTTTAATCTCCATTGATTTACTTAACAAACTGGATCTTTTTCCTGTGAAATTTGCATTCTGGATTATGCTGATTGTATCTCTATTATGCTGTTTGTTCTATTCCTCTGGCCCATCCTATTTCCTTTAAATTGGTAATTACTATATATAGAGAGGCTTGCTCAGATTCAGGTTTGTGGAAAGAGTACCTGAGATGTGGAGTTGTACTTCCTGTAGCCCTACATCAGGAGCCTCATCATATCTGGTTGTCTTCCCTACTGTGTCTTTGAGACTGACCACTGGGTCCAGGTGTTGTCAGTCTGATCCACGCATTATGAAATTTCCCATAGACCTTTTAACTCATGGTTTTTTAGCCTCTTAAAGATTATGGCCTAGATCTATATTTCACTAATGGTTGCAAATGGTAATGTTTTAATTCTTTTTTTTTTTTTTTTTTGCCGCACCACACGGCTTACAGGATCTTAGTTCCCTGACCGGGGATCAAACACATGCCCTCAGCAGTGAAAGTGTGGAGTCCTAACCACTGGACTGCCAGGGAATTCCCTGTAATGTTTTAATTCTATAATTTCTTTTGCATTTATTAGTTGGAATTCTTCTATAAAACAAACTTCTCCTTATCGGCTATGAGGTTACACTGAGGTCTGGTTGACACAGAAGAGAAGGATTAATGCTTAATTCTTTTGCAGTATTTCTACTTTTCAAAATAGTGAGTTGTTGGGAGTTCCCCGGTGGCCTAGTGGTTAGGATTCTGGGCTTTCACTGCCATGGCCCAGGTTCAATCCCTGGTCAGGGAACTGAGATCCTGTAAGCTGCACAGTGCAACCAAAAAAAAAAAAAAACAATAGTTGTTTCCCTGGGCTCCTCCAAAGCTGGAGGTTTTGTTTGTTTGTTTTCTCTTTTAGAGGGTCATCATAGGCTCTAGACGTTTATATACTTGATGTTTTAATCCGTTGCAGTCATTCATATTTTTGATGTTCAAATTGTTCTATTATTGGACCGTGTGAGAGCCTTTGGGTTGGCCTCTGAGTCTTTGGGTTGACTGTTGTGTCTTTGACATGTGTGCTTGTATGAGAGTTTGGTTCAGACTCATCTGCTACAATCCCTGCTTAGTCCCAGAATCAGCCTTTTCTCCAAGGAAGCCTGGTTCCTTTCAGTGGGAAATGTGTTTAGTTCAATCTGAGCAACTAGAGTTGCTCATTGCTACTGGATTGGTCATTGTTTCTTGTCCTTTTCAGTACCTGGAGTCAGTAATTATGTATTTTATATATATATATATATATATATATATTTTTTTTTAACATCTTTATTGGAGTATAATTCTTTATAATGGTGTGTTAGTTTCTGCTTTATAACAAAGTGAATCAGTTATACATATACATATGTCCCCATATCTCCTCCCTCTTGCGTCTCCCTCCTGCCATCCCTATCCCACCCCTCTAGGTGGTCACAAAGCACCGAGCTGATCTCCCTGTGCTATGCGGCTGCTTCCCACTAGCTATCTATTTTACGTTTGGTAGTGTATATATGTCCATACCACTCTCTCACTTCGTCCCAGCTTACCCTTCCCCCTCCCTGTATCCTCAAGTCCATTCTCTAGTAGGTCTGTGTCTTTATTCCCATCTTGCCCCTAGGTTATTCATGACCATTTTTTCTAAAAATAGAACTACCATACGACCCAGCAATCCCACTACTGGGCATAAACCCTGAGAAAACCATAATTCAAAAAGAGTCATGTACCAAAATGTTCATTGCAGCTCTATTTACAATAGCCAGGACATGGAAGCAACCAAAGTGTCCATCATCGGATGAATGGATAAAGAAGATGTGGCACATATATACAATGGAATATTACTCAGCCGTAAAAAGAAATGAAATGGAGGTATTTGTAATGAGGTGGATGGAGTTAGAGTCTGTCATACAGAGTGAAGTAAGTCAGAAAGAGAAAAACAAATACAGTATGCTAACACATATATATGGAATCTAAGGAAAAAAAAAAAAGGTCATGAAGAACCTAGTGGCAAGATGGGAATAAAGACACAGACCTACTAAAGAATGGACTTGAGGATATGGGGAGGGGGAGGGGTGAGATGTGACAGGGTGAGAGAGTGTCATGGACATATATACACTACCAAATGTAAAATAGATAGCTAGTGGGAAGCAGCTGCATAGCACAGGGAGATCAGCTCGGTGCTTTGTGACCACCTAGAGGGGTGGGATAGGGAGGGTGGGAGGGAGGGAGACGCAAGAGGGAGGAGATATGGGGACTTATGTATATGTATAACTGATTCACTTTGTTATAAAGCAGAAACTAACACACCATTGTAAAGCAATTATACTCCAATAAAGATGTTTAAAAAAAAAAAAGTGCATGTGGTCCAATGTGTCATTTAAGGCCTCTGTTTCCTTACTGATTTTCTGTCTGGATGATGTGTCCATTGATGTAAATGGGGTGTTAAAGCCCCCCACTATTATTGTGTTACTGTCAATTTCTCCTTTTGTATGTTAACCTTTGCCTTATATACTGAGGTTCTTCTATGTTGGGTGCATGTATATTTACAGTTCTTATATCTGCTTCTTGGATTGATTCTTTGATCATTATGTAGTGTCCTTCTATGTCTCTTGTAACAGTCTTTATTTTAAAGTCTATTTTGTCTGAGTATTGCCACTCCAGCTTTTGATTTCCATTTGCATGCAATACCTTTGTCCATCCCCTCACTTTCAGTCTGTGTCTTTAGATCTGAAATGAGTCTCTCGTAGGCAACATGTATATGGGTCTTGTTTTTGTATCCATTCAGCCACTCTATGTATTTGATTGGAACATTTACTCCATTTATATTTAAGGTAATTATAGATATGTATGTTCTTATTGCCATTTTTTAAATTGTTTTGGGGTTGTTTTTGCAAGTCTTTTTTTTTGTTCTCTTCTGATTTGATGACTATCTTTAGTGTTATGTTTGGATCCCTTTTATGTGTGTGTATCTATTATAGATTTTGGTTTGTGGTTACCATGAGGTTTTTATATGTGATTGATTGTTTTAAATTGCTGATCTCTTAATTTCAAATGCCTTTTTAAAACCCTGTATTTTTACTCTCCTCACAATGAACTGTTTTCATATATTTTACACCTAATTTTTTTGTGTATCCCTCAACTGCTTATTGTGGATATAGATGATTTTGCTACTTTTGCCTTATAACTTTCCTACTATCTTTGTGTGTAGATAATTCATACCTTTACTGTATGTTTGCCTTGTTCAGTGAGCTTTTTCATTTTGTAATTTTCTTGTTTCTAGTTGTGACCTTTTCTTTTTTGCCTAGAGATGTTCCTTTAACATTTGTTGGAAAGCTGGTTTGGTGGTGCTGAATTCTCTTAGCTTTGCTTGTCTGTAAAGCTTTTGATCTCTCCATCAAATCTGAATGAGGGGCTTGATGGGTAGAGTATTCCTGCTTGTAGGTTTTTCCCCTTTCATCATATGGAAGAAGCACATCATGGTGTACATTTTTTAGTCCCAAATACCAATTATGCAAATTGTATTGATGATGATGTTGAGAACTAGAAAGTATTTTCTGAGTTGAAAATAATACTGATTAGAGGTGACATTTTTATGTTTAACAAATATACTCCAAAATATTTAAAATTCTTTACTTGGGATATAAAATTGTGTTTGTGATGTGTACAGATAAGAGAGGTTTTACAAGCAACATATTTATATTGTTCGGGTCAAAAGAAAAAACATCACATAACACTGAAAACTTTGCAAACATACATCCTTGAAATGTTCTTCCAATAGCATAAGTTTCTGTCTAAAAGCCTTCACTTTTTACTCATAATTAAATTGTTAATATGTCATGTTTACTTTGGAGATTCAGGTAAGGCTAAGGAAGAAGTGTCAGTTCTGGCAGTTTGTTATTTTTATTTGTGCATGAATCATCACTATGTTTGTTTTATTTCCATTAATATCTATCTTTAAGCCACTTGTCCACTTTGTGACAATTTAAGTATTAGATAAAATAATCTGAAAATATAATTAACTGGGCATAAGTAAAAAGCAATGTATAACATTGTACTCAAAACAAACCAAAGAGTAAAAAGTGTGAAACTCTCACTTTTCCTTCAGCATACCTTGACTTTCAAAATGAAGGTGTCTGTATGCCCAAATTGTGTCAATGAATATATTAAATATAAATAATTCTTACTTTTTTCTTTCTTTAAATAAATACATATGTATATGTATATAGATTTTTTAAATATCTTCTTGCATACAGTCCTTGTGCTAATGGAGAAAGTGCTATCAGATTCCATTTGAAAATGCTTGGGAAAGGTAGGATCAAAAAAATGTATACCCCAAGATTTACCAAGCTAGAGATATTCTTACCTTCTGAAGAAGTTGCGGGGTTTGGAGATGACAGGAAAAAAAGACAAATTACTAATACCCATCTAAATCATGAGTCCAGGCTTTCCTGCATTCATTATTAAAATGGGCTTGGTGTCCCTTAGATAAATTGGAAAATAATGTATTATAGAAAAAAAGAAAAAAGTACCTTAAGCCAAGGATCATTTGTTAATCTAGCTGTAAACAAGCATTTGTGAGTACAATGAAAGTAGGAGAAAACACATACGTGAAGCTAGTAATAGTAACCAGTCACTAAGATATGATGAAAAATTCTTTTAGCCTCATAAATATCATGATTCAAGTTAACCCATGTTTTTTAGATGTATGTTTTTCAGAACAAGGCAAAGTGCCTGTGATTATGTGTGAATCAGAAGGCTGAATTATGAGGAACCATGGTAGAACATACAGATTTTCAAAAGACCAACGTTGAAATAGCATGATGTGTAAAACAAAGCTTTGGGGAGTATATCAAATGACAGATACTGCCTTTAATTAGCATTATGATTATACTTGATATCCTATTTAGCCCTTGAGTCTGGAGTCTGCATCCTTCATTCATAAGCATAAGCTAAATGGTCTATGAGAATATACAGATCTGCAAACAGAACTAAAGTTCAGTTCTATAAGCCTCCTCAACCATTAGTTGTAGATTCTCTCACCACTGGGATTTTCTCAATGGAAATTCTGTTACCAGCACTTCACTGAATCTCATCTGGCCTCGATGATGCCTTCTAAGCAGCAGAGTATAAAGAACAGGCATTGGCACAGGCAGACATTGGCATTCTTTTCCTTTCACTTACTGGTAGTGGTAAAGAACTTAAAATTTTGAGTATTTTCTTTTTACTTATAAAATTGGTGTAATAATGCCTACTTCATAGCAGTGTTGTAGCTATTAGGAGCTAAATGAATGACAATTTCTAAGGTCACCACCTCATTCTATGGACACCGTACTATGGCCTGCTCCATTGCTTCCTCCTGGATGGTACAGCCATCCTGTGCCCTAGCTCAGTACTCATTTCACCGCTCTCAGCAAGCCAACTTTGCACCAAAATTGCATACTGTATTCCGTACCTATTAGATTTCTTTCCAACTCTCAACAATTTATTTTTGTTTGAAACCTTTTCCTTCAATCTTTCCAAGGGGTGGGCTACAGGTAAATCCACCCTCATGATGTAACCATCTCCAAAAGTACCTACCTACTAATACCATCACCTTTGGGGGGTTAGGATTTCAACAAATGAATTTTGGGGGGACACAAAAATTCAGAACATAGCATGTGGTATACTGCAGAATAGCAAGTAAGTCTATCTAGTTTTTGTTTAGGGCATTAAAAGGAGACAGAGTGACGAGGGCAGAGACAAGATGATGGAGTAGAAGGACATGAGGTCACCTCTTCTCATGAAAACACCAAAATCAAAATTAACTGCTGAACAACCACTGACAAAAAAACACTGGGACCTACCAAAAATGATATCCTACAACCAAAGACAAAGAAGAAGCCACAAAGAGATGGTAGGAGGGGCACAATCGCGATAAAATCAAAACCCATACCTGCCAGGTGGGCGACCGACAAACTGGAAAAGAATTATATTGCAGAGGTTCTCCTACATGAGTGAAACTTCTGAGCCCCACGTCAGGCTCCCCAGCCTGGGGATCTGGCATCTGCAGGAGGAGCCCCCAGAGCATCTGGCTTTGAAGGCCAACAGGGTTTGATCACAGGAATTCCTAAGGACTGGGGGAAACAGAAACTCCACTCTTGGCGGGTACACACAGAGTCTTGTGTGCACCAGGACCCAGGGGAAAAAGCAGTGACCTCATATGAGCCTGGGTCAGACCTACCTGCTGGTACTGGAGGATCTCCTGTGGAGGTGGGGGGCAGCTGTGGCTCACTATGGGGACAAAGACACTGGTTGCAGTAGTTCTGTGGAGTACTCATTGGTATGAGCCCTCCTGGAGCCTACCATTTTCTCACCAAGACCCGGCCCTACCCAACAGCCTGTAGGCTCCAGTGCTGGGAGTCCAGTACCACAGGGCCTTCAGAGACGAATTCTATCAAACATTTAGAGAAGAGTTAACACCTATCCTTCTGAAAATATTCCAAAAATTGCAGAGGAAGGAACACTCCCAAACTCATTCTATGAGGCCACCATCACCCTGATACCAAAACCACATAAAGATACCACAAAAAAAGGAAAATCACAGGCCATTATCACTGGTGAACATAGATGCAAAAATCCTGAACAAAATACTAGCAAACAGAATCCAACAGCACAGTAAAAGGATCATACACCATGATCAAGTGGGATTTATCCCAGGGACGCAAGAATTTTTCAGTATCTGCACATCAATCAGTGTGATGCACCACATCAACAAATTGAAGAATATAAAGCATATGATCATCTCAATAGATGCAGAAAAAGCTTTTGACAAAATTCAGCACCCATTTATGAATATAAACTCTCCAGAAAGTGGACCTAGAGGGAACATACCTCAACATAATAAAGGCCATATGTGACAAACCTACAGCTAACATCATACTCAACAGTGAAAAGCTGAAAGCATTTCCTCTAAGATCAGGAACAAGACAAGGATGATCCACTCTCGCCACTTTTATTCAACATAGTTTTGGAAGTATTAGCCACAGCAATAGGTGAAGAAAAAGAAATAAGGGGAATCCAAATTGGAGAAGAAGAAGTAAAACTGTCACTGTTTGCAGATGACATAATACTATACATAGAAAATCCTAAAGATGCTACCAGAAAACTACTACAACTCATCAATGAATTGAGTAAAGTTGCAGGATACAAAATTAATACACAGAAATCTGTTGCATTTCTATACACTAACAATGAAAGATTAGAAAGAAATTAAGGAAACAATCATATTTACCATTGCATCAAAAAGAATAAAATACATAGGAATAAACCTACCTAAGGAGGCAAAAAACCTGTACTCCGAAAACTGTAAGATGCTGATGAAAGAAATCAAAGATGACACAAACAGATGGAAAGATATACCATATTCTTGGATTGAAAGAATCAATATTGTAAAAATGAGTATATTACCCAATGTGATCTACAGATTCAATGCAATCCCTATCAAATTACCAATGGTATTTTTCACAGAACTAGAACAAAAAATCTTAAAATTTGTATGGAGACACAAAAGACCCCGAATAGCCAAAGCAATCTTGAGAAAGAAAAATGGAGCTGGAGGAATCAGGCTCCCTGACTTCAGACTATACTATAAAGCTACAGTCATCAAAACATTATGGTACTGGTGCAAAAACAGAAATATAGATCAATGGAACAGGATAGAAAGCCCAGAGATAAACCCATGCACCTATGGTCAATTAATCTACAACAAAGGTGGTAAGACTATACAATGGAGGAAAGACAGTCTCTTCAATAAATGGTGCTGGGAAAACTGGACAGCTACATGTAAAAGAATGAAATTAGAACGTTCCTTAACATCGTAACCAAAAATAAACTCAAAATGGATTAAAGACCTAAATATAAGACCTGATACTATGAAACTCTTAGAGGAAAACATAGGAAGAACACTCTGACTATAAATCACAACAATATCTTTTTTCAATCCGACTCCTAGAGTAATGGAAATAAAAACAAAAATAAACAAATGGGACCTAATTAAACTCAGAAGCTTTTGCACAGCAAAGCAAACCATAAACAAAACAAAAAGGCAACCCACACAATGGGAGAAAATTTTAGCAAATGATGCGACTGACAATGGATTAATTTCTAAAATTTACAAACAGCTCACAAAGCTCAATATCAAAAGACAAACAACCTAATCAAAAAATGGGCAGAAGACCTAAATAGACATTTCTCCAAAGAAGACATACAGATGGCCAAGAGGCCCGTGAAAAGATGCTTAACATTGCTAATTATTCAAGAAATGCAAATCAAAACTATAATGAAGTACCACCTCACACCAATCAGAATGGCCATCATCAAAAAAATCTACAAACAATAAATGCTGGAGAGGCTGTGGAGAAAAGGGAACCCTCCTACCCTGTTGGTGAGAATGTAAATTGGTACAGGTTCCTTAGAAAACTAAAAATCAAGCTATCATGTAATCCAGCAATCCCACTCCTGGGCGTATATCCAGAGAAAGTCATGGTTTGAAAGGATACATGCACCCCAGCGTTCATTGCAGCACTATTTACAAGAGCCAAGACATGGAAGCAACCTAAATGTCCATCGACAGATGAATGGGTAAGAAGATATGGTACATATATAGAATGGAATATTACTCAGCCATTAAAAAGAATGAAACAATGCCATTTGCAACAACATGGGTGGACCTGGAGACTATCATACTAAGTGAAGTAAGTCAGACAGAGAAAGACAAATATCATATGATATCTCTTATATGAGGAATCTAAAATAATGATACAAATGAACTTATTTACAAAACAGAAACAGACTCACAGACATAGAAAACAAACTTATGGTTACCAAAGGGGAAGGGCAGCGGGAAAGATAAATTGGGAGATTTGGATTGACATTATATACACTACTATATTTAAAATAGATAACCAATCAGGACCTACTGTATAGCAGAGGGAACTCTACTCAATATTCTGTAATAACCTAAATGGGAAAAGAATTTGAAAAAGATATATGTATATGTATAACTGAATCAGTTTGCTGTACACCTGAAACTAACACAACATTGTAAGTCAAATATACTCCAATATAAAATAAAAAAAATTTTTAAAAAAGGAGACAGAGCAGGTGGTCTAAAGGAGTTACCCAGAAACACACAAGAATGGATTAGAGAGAACACTGATTACATACGACCTAACATGATGCATGGCAGACACAAAGTCAAAGACTGGGGGGCAGGAACCTAGCTTATGGATGTTTCTGGAGTATCAGTGTAGTTAGGAATTCTTAGGGGTATCCCCATTGCATTTTTCTATTTAAACAATTTTCTAGGAGAGACCATGAATCATCCCAGGGAGTCAGTCACCTGTGTTAGTATGTAACACAATAGTTGGTTTTCCAAAATGCAGCAACAGTTAAGTACCTCTTCTTTCTCTTGTTGTGAAAGATGGGGACCCATTTGATCAACATTGTATTCTTCCTAGGATTCAAATACGCCTGGCCATATCTGGAAGACTGGTGAGACCAGCCCTCAGGGTCGATTTGCAGGATAGACTGAGTCACCTTCTGGGAAAGAAAACTCACTTTGAAGAGGATGTCAGGTCAGGCCCACAAGATTTTACTTCTTTAGTCCTTAGTCATCAAAGAGAGGGATGCTTCTGAGCATAGTTTAGTCTCTGTTTCTCATTCTCATTACTCAGATTTACACAGGTTTTATATGGTCAACTTCGTAGTGAGAGAGGAGGGCTGCAATTAAAAGCAGAAAATTTGTGTAATTTAAATCTTTGTAATGTGTTACAGTACAAGGTGTAACTGCTGTGGGATATTGTGAGTCAAGGTGGAGAGAAAAGGTTTTATCTGCAGGGTGGCTACCAAACATGAGACAGAGGAGGGAACAGAAATCAATTGTTCTCTGTTATTTTGATAGACGACATTATGAAGCCATAGAAAGCTAAATAATGCCCTGATGATTTGAAGCAGTTTCTGAAACACGTAATACATGTTTCTTAAGTTTACACAATTAAACCATTACTATCTGTCATAGTATTTCAAATGACAAACTGTGAACTCTTGGCAGTCCAGAGATATATTATTGTGGGTCTGCAAATTTTCTCTAAGAAATTTTTATTTTGTGTTTTTCCATTTTCATGATCTAAAAAAATATAATCACATTCTGGATCAACTAGATGAAATACTCTGGAACTAAGCCATGTCACACAATTTTATTAATTGTATGATATTTTAGTTGTGGATTCATGGAAAAAGGGAGGCATACTGAGTATTAAGATAATGCATTTGAGCCAAGCATAAACCAAATTATGTCACACAAATTTAAAATTTCACAGAAATTTGAATGGAGAAAAGTGGTAAGAAATTGAGTTACCACAAGACACAAAGTGGTATAGGCATGTTGAATATGAAATTAATATTGTGAATTTGAATTTTATTGGCTATGTGAATATGGTTTTATTTAATTTGTAAATATGTCTCAGTTTTATAGGTGTGTAAGAGCTATGAAGATGAGAAGTTTATTCTTAGCTTTTATGATTGTGCTTATTTAACTAACCGTTAAAAATAAGTCATCACCTTGGGTCTGAGGAGATATTTTCCTTGCAGTGAGATTCAGATATCGTTCAAGTTTGGGGAAAACCGAAAACAAACACTGGTCTCTGAGAAATTCATGGTTTTAAGTATTTCAGAACCACCTAAGGCAGGGACAATGCCTTGGCATCACTAAACCCAGCGTAACACTAGCCAAACTTTATGCCACCTCATTCTGCAGTTATAATGAAGAAAAATCTTTAAGAGATTTGACTGAACAATCAATGCCAACTATTTTTTAATGAGATTGAAGTGATGAATTTCTATTAGAACAATTTTTAATGTTTTTATAATTCCTTCTTGAATCATTTTCACATATAACAATATATCAAATATCTGTGAGGCCGTGTACCATAAGCTGTCCAATTTAGGAGGTAGAGGCACTATTGTTTTGTATATGACAGAAATGAGGCTGAGAGACATTAAGTTGTCTAAGGTGATGTAGAAAGAGGTATGGCGACACTTAGTTATAAGTTTTCTGATCCCAAGTCCACTGAACTTTCTACACATGACACCAGCTCCTTCTGATCATATACTTCCTTCTATCCAAAAATTCACTTAGCATAGGCAAATGGAACTTTGTCCAGGATCGTTTATGTGCAGCAGATTGGATAATCTCTCCTTTAATTAGACACCGCAGGACTTGGGCTCTGAGTCCTTCTAGTTTCTCAAATAGGTTCACATTTATCCGCTGCCATTTTTCTTGCCTTTCATGAATAGTAGCACATATTTCTAATACTACAAGGGCATTTAAAATACACCCCTTCTGACTTGAAACAGGCAGAATTATGTGAGAGAACTTCAGTTATCCGAAAGAAAATTGCAATAAAGCAACATCCAGGATATTGAGAATTTAAGTTAAAATCATTTACCCAAACAAATCAGCCTTCGTAAAGATATAACAGCTCTGTCTTCTTTTGTATCTAGGGGCAGTTGAGTAGCAAAATACTAGGCTTTTCAAAGATAGTAACAGGAGTTGTAAAGAGGGTCCAACAAGTTTTATAATATACTTGCCATTTTTCCTTGACTAACTCATTGATTGAAATAATGCATGTAGCAATGTCAACAGCTATGAAAAGTTTAATTGGAAATTGCCATAAAAGTTTTGCCTAAAATTTGAAAGTTATCAACTTTTAAAAAATACATTGTCACAATTGAATAAGATGGAAGGAAAAGCAAATACTTTCTTGAGGAGAAAAGGCTGAAAAGAATAAAGAATAAGAAAATGCTCTAGATTTTCAAACATTTACAGAAGTAACGTCTTACCAGAACTTCTTTCCTATTACTTTTTAAAATATTTATTTATTTATTTTTGGTTGCATTGTGTCTTCGTTGCTGCACACAGGCTTTCTCTAGTTATGGCGAGTGGGGGCTACTCTTCGTTACGGTGCACGGGCTTCTCATCACAGTGGCTCCTCTTCTTGTGGAGCACGGCCTCTAGGTGTGTGGGCTTCTGTAGTTGTGGCATGAGGACTCAGTAGTTGTGGCTCACAGGCTCTAGAGCTCAGGCTCAGTAGTTGTGGTGCACAGGCTTAGTTGTTCCGCAGCATGTGGGATCTTCCCGGACCAGGGTCGAACCTGTGTTCCCTGCGTTGGCAGGTATATTCTTAACCACTGCGCCACCAGGGAAGTCCTCCTATTACTTTTTAATTACCACTCTTGACCTTAGGCCTATTTTAGTTTGGTGCATGAAAATCCTAAACGAAAAAACCCCCCAAAATTTGGATTTTTAGCAGCTAAAGATTCTTTAATGTCATTTACTTAAATTACTTGCATTTTAAAGACGTGTATGTCATATCATGAAGGATACATTGTTACATATAAAATATATGCAGCATGATATAGACAAAGATTCTCTGAGGAAAATAAAATAGAAATAAATAGAAAAAGAAAATGCTTTGAACATATTGAGTGAATTTTTTTTTAAACAACTTTATTGGAGTATAATTGCTTTACAATGGTGTGTTAGTTTCTGCTTTATAACAAAGTGAATCAGTTATACATATACATATGTCCCCATATCTCTTCCCTCTTGCATCTCCCTCCCTCCCACCCTCCCTATCCCCCCCCTCTAGGTGGTCACAAAGCACTGAGCTGATCTCCCTGTGCTATGCAGCTGCTTCCCACTAGCTAGCTATTTTACATTTGGTAGTGTATATATGTCCGTGCCACTCTCTCACTTCGTCCCAGCTTTACCCTTCCCCCTCCCCGTGTCCTCAAGTCCATTCTCTACGTCTGCGTCTTTATTCCTGTCCTGCCCCTAGGTTCTCCAAAACCTTTTTTTTTTTAGATTCCATATATATGTGTTAGCATATGGTATTTGTTTTTCTCTTTCTGACTGAGTTCACTCTGTATGACAGACTCTAGGTCCATCCACCTCACTACAAATAACTCAATTTCGTTTCTTTTTATGGCTGAGGAATATTCCATTGTATATATGTGCCACATCTTCTTTATCCATTCATCTGTCGATGGACACTAAGGTTGCTTCCATGTTCTGGCTATTGTAAATACAGCTGCAATGAACATTGTGTTACATGACTCTTTTTGACTTACGGTTTTCTCAGGGTATATGCCCAGGAGTGGGATTGTTGCGTCATATTGTAGTTCTATTTTTAGGTTTTTAAGTAACCTCCATACTGTTCTCCATAGTGGCTGTATCAATTTACATTCCAACCAATAGTGCAAGAGTGTTCCCTTTTCTCCACACCCTCTCCAGCATTTATTGTTTGTAGATTTTTGGATGATGGCCATTGTGACTGGTGTGAGGTGACACCTCACTGTAGTTTTGAGTTGTATTTCTCTAATGATTAGGGATGTTGAGCATCCTTTCATGTGTTTGTTGGCAATCTGTATATCTTCTTTGGAGAAATGTCTATTTAGGTCTTCTGCCCATTTTTGGAGTGGGTTGTTTGTTTTTTTGTTATTGAGCTGCATGAACTGCTTGTAAATTTTGGAGATTAATCCTTTGTCAGCTGCTTCATTTCCAAATATTTTCTCATCATTCTGAGGGTTGTCTTTTGGTCTTGTTTATGGTTTCCTTTGCTGTGCAAAAGCTTTTAAGTTTCATTAGGTCCCATTTGTTTATTTTTGTTCTTATTTCCATTTCTCTAGGAGGTGGGTCAAAAAGGATCTTGCTGTGATGTATGTCATAGAGTGGTCTGCCTATGTTTTCCTCTAAGAGTTTGATAGTGTCTGGCCTTACATTTAGGTCTTTAATCCATTTTGAGTTTATTTTTGTGTATGGTGTTAGGGAGTGTTCTAATTTCATTCTTTTACATGTAGCTGTCCAGTTTTATTTGTGGTCTTTTTGATGATAGCCATTCTGACAGGTGTGAGGGAACATCTCACTGTAGTTTTGATTTTCATTTCCCCGATGATTAGTGATGTTAAGCATCTTTTCATGTGCCTGTTGGCCATCTGCATTTCCTCTTTGGAAAAATGTCTGTTCAGTTCTTCTGCCCATCTTTTAATCAGGTTGTTTGTTTGTTTGCTGTTGAGTTGTATGAGTTATTTATATATGTTGGATATTAATCCCATATCAGTAATATCATTTGCAAATATTTTCTCCCATTCAGTAGGTTGCCATTTTGTTTTGTTGATGGTTTCCTTTGCTGTGCAAAAGCTCTTAAGTTTAATTTGGTCTCCTTTGGTTATTTTTGCTTTTATTTCCTTTACTTTAGGAAACAGATCCAAAAAAATATTGCTGTGATTTATGTCAAAGAGTGTTCTGCCTATGTTTTCCTCTAGGAGTTTTATAGTATCTGGTCTTCCATTTAGGTCTTTATCCCATTTTCAATTTATTTTTGTGTATGGTGTTAGATAATGTTCTAATTTCACTCTTTTACACGTAGCTGTCCAGTTTTCCCAGAACTACTTACTGAAGAGACTGTCTTCTCTCCATTGTATATTCTTGCCTCCTTTGTGGTAGATTAATTGACCATGACTGCATGGGTTCATTTCTGGATGATCTATTCTGTCCCATTTTTCTTTTCTTCTTTTCGTTTCTTTTCTTTTCTTTCTATCTATCTATGTATCTATCTATCTAAATATCTATCTATCTATCTATTTATTTATTTATTTATGGCTGGCTGCATTGGGTCTTCATTGCTGCGCACGGGCTTTCTCTAGTTGCGGTGAGCGGGGGCTACTCTTCATTGCGGTGCATGGGCTTCTCATTGCGGTGGCTTCTCTTGTTGCAGAGCACGGGTTCTAGGTACACGGGCTTCAGTAGCTGTGGCACACAGGCTCAGTAGTTGTGGCTCGCTGGCTCCAGAGCGCAGGGTCAGCAGTTGTGGCGCATGGGTCTAGTTGCTCTGCGGCATGTGAGATCTTCCTGGATCAGGGCTCCAACCTGTGTCCCGTGCATTGGCAGGTGGATTCTTAACCACTGCACCACCACGGAAATCCCAATTCTGTCCCATTTTTCTATGTGTCTGTTTGTGCCAAAACCATGACTACTGTAGCTTTAGTCTACAGTAATCATGTAGTAGTATAGTCTGAAGTCAGGGAGTGTAATTCCTCCAGCTCTGTTCTTCCTTCTTGAGATTGTTTTGTATACAGCCCTCTTCTTCTCTTGTTCTTGGGGAGAAGAAGAGGTTGCTGGATACACATCCTTGAAGTTTGAGAGTGCCCGTATGTAGAGATTAATACTTGCTTCTTTCCTGAAACTTCTGAAGGGGGAGGTTCACTGGAGTATCCCATGCCTGGGGGGGACTGTGAAGAGCTATATGGCTGTTTTCAGGGATGAAGAAAATGGGGGCACCCCTCATTCCAGGCCCCTGAGCCCTCAGTGACCTTCAAAGACCCCAATGTTTACTGTGGCTTCAGGCAACACAGAGGGTGGGAAACCTGGGGCACAGGAATCCTTGGCCCTTATCAGGGCCTCTGACATTAGACTGAACCAGAACAAGCCTGGAGATATTGCTCTCCTTGACTCCAAGTTAACAGAGCCACAGTTTAGCCAGTCCTGGGAGAAGTGAGGATATTTGAAAAGGATATATGATTGGAATTTCAAGTGGGACTGGATTCTGGCAGTTCCCCAAAAAGTTAAACATAGAGTTGCTGTATGACCCAGCATTCTACTCTGTATACCCAAGAGAAATAAAAATATACGTCTATACAATATGTAAACATGAGTGTTCGTAGTAGCATTATTCATAATAGCCAAAAAGTGGAAAGAGCTTAACTGTCCAGCAATTGGTGAATGGACCAATAAACTGTGTTCTATCCATATAATGGAATATAATTCAGCTTCAAAAAGGAATGAAATTCTGATACATGCTACAATATGGATGAACCTGGAAAACATCATGCTAAGTGAAAGAAGCACACATTGTATAATTCCATTTATATGAAATTGTCCTAATAGACAAATCCATAGAGACAGAAAATAATGAGGGGTTGCCTAGGACTGGGATTATGGAGGGAGGTAGATGGATGACTGATAAAGTGTATGAGGTTTCATTTCAGGATGATGAAAATGTTTTTAAGTTGACTGTAATGATTGTTACACAACTCTGTACATATATTAAAAACCATTGAATGGTACACTTTAAATGGGTGAATTGTATGGTATGTAAATTATATCTGAAAATGCTGTTAGAAAACATGGAACTGGACTCAGTTATAATAAATGACCGGCAAATTATGAAACAAAAGACTGGTAAAGGGTATTGAACACTCCTTTTCTTATCAGGTTCTCTGATTGAAATGTAAACTCCAGGAAAGCAAGGACTTTGTTTTTTTCATCTCTGTGTTCACTATGCCTAGAACTGTGCCTGACATATAACAGGAGAGTAGTAAATACTTATTGAATTAACTAATAAGCTAGGATATTGAAAATAAAACACTTTAATGTCTAGCACTAGATTCAGTGAATATTCTGTAACTAGAAAAGGCAAATAGCATCAAAAGTTTCTTCAATTAAATTGAATGGAAATAGACTCTGCCATAGAACGCATGAGTTTTCAGTTTGGGAATACCTTAGTACTCCCAAAGGAGTAAAGGAATGCCATTTTGCCTTGCCATCATCTGCCTTCATGGGCCAAAATTATCTGTAAAAGCTTGGAGAGGCCACATCAGAGAGAAAAGAAAAGAGAGGGTTGCAGTTAGTTAGGACAGATTTCTTCAAAGGTGCTTCTCTATAGGCATTTTCAAATGTAAAATATATGGAGTAATTGTATATTTTGTTGTTTTTTTAGTAAATATACCATGAAATTCTGTAAAGAGAACTTCTACCTTTTTTTTTTGTTTTTTTTGTTTTATCTTCTACCTTTTTTAAGACCTCACTTTTCTTTTTTTCTGTCACAATACTGTATGTAGTTATCACCAAAGCTGCTTATGGTTTATTTCAATCATATCTATTTTCTCTCTCTCTCTTCCTCTTCTCTCTCTCTCTCTCTTCCTCTTCTCTCTCTCTCTCTCTCTCACAGTGTAGGATGGGAGTGCAGGACGGGATTCTGCATAGCATGCAGACATTGCCACAAACAGCAAGACTGAATGGTGCTGACCAATGGGTCTCTCCTGATATCTACTAATAATCAAGCACTGCCACTTGAGCACTGCCAATGTTCTTTTCCTGGCCAAAGCCTCACAGTTTTAGTTTTGTAAATACAGAAATCAGTTAGATCAAAATTAATGAGATTTTGCTGCATTTACAAGCAATACCAGTAGTAACAGCTGAATCAATCACAGAGCCTGTGTCAGCCGTCAAGATGAACAAAAGAAACAACGTGTCTTATCTCTCCAGTTAGAATCTCTGAGGTGAAAGCTCATCAGTAAGAACAGGTACATGGTATCTAGCTCTAGACATACTTCATTTTCACCTCTCTCTCTTTCCTCTTTGAGGCCTGGCCTTGCTGCTTCCTCCTCCTGTAAACCCTTAGGTTTTCCTTCCCACAGGAGAGTCAGGAAATATTCACCAGCCACTGTCCTGCTCCAGCTCTCCAGCATTCAAAATCAAACACAAGAGTATTCAAAATTGGCAAACCAAAACCAAAATAAAACCAGTATTATATTTATATACAGTTATATCAAAATATAAATAACTAATTAATGTCTTCATCACTGATATTGGCATTTTCCTTTAATAAATTAACATCAGTACTTCATTGATCTACTGGGTTCGTTTGTCATAGTGTAAAATTAATATGTAAACAAGTTTTTGTTTGATGGCATTTGCTATGAGTTGCTATGGGTGGGTGGGCAAGCTTGCCTGTGATTTAGTTAGGAGGGTCATTTTGCTCTTCACTAAGCTATATCTTCCTCATTTACAAGTAGTAATAGTTATATTCTGGCCTCCAATCTGCAGGTCTTTCTCAATTTTCTCATACTCCAGGTAGGAAAGAGAAGGAGCTATTTATTGGTCTCACTCAGAGACACCAGTAATATCTGTTTATTATTTGTCATTCCATAAAATGTATTCCCTGCAGAACCAGGTAATGTACTGTGACTGTATTTCCTCTTTTATACAACTTTCCATTTTTCCCAGAGGTAAGAATTTCTGTCTTCGTTTTTTTCTTACTTACGCATATGCTTTTTACTCTTTCTTTATGCAACGTAAAATCTCTAGATTCCTCTTCCATAAGATAAATTTCATACAGCAAATTTTTATTCCTCTTATTTTCCTAGAGTCTTCCTTTTGGGGGCCTGGGAGTCTCCTCTTCTAATTTGGACTGGTTACTCTTTAGGCCTATTGCACATTTGTCGTTCTGGAAGCTTCTTTTGGGTCTGTCCAATATGAATTCACTGTTCCTTTTTTTTTCCCCCAAACAAACTTTTTATTGAAGTGTAGTTGATTTACAATGTTGTGTTAGTTTCAGGTGTATAGCAAAGTGATTCAGTTATACATATACATATATCCATTCTTTTCCAGATTCTTTTTCCCATACAGGTTATTACAAGATATTGAGTATAGTTCCCTGTGCTATACAGTAGGACCTTGTTGGTTATCTATTTTATGTATAGTAGTATGTATGTGTTACTCCCAAATTCCTAAATTATCCCTCCCTGCCTTTTCCTTTTGGTAACCATAAGTTTGTTTTTTATGTCTATGAGTTTATTTCTGTTTTGTATGTAAGTTCATTTGTATCATTTTTTTAGATTCCACATATAAGTGATATCACATGATATTTGGCTTTGTCTGACTTACTTCACTTAGTATGATAATCTCTAGATCCATCCACATTGCTGCAAATGGCATTATTTCATTCTTTTTATGACTAATATTCCATTGTATATCTGTACCACATCTTCTTTACCCATTCATCTGTCTATGGGCATTTAGGTTGCTTCCGTGTCTTTGCTATTGTAAACAGTGCTGCTATGAGCATTGGGGTGCATATATTTTTTTGAATTATGGTTTTCTCCAGATATATGCTGGTCATATGGTAGTTTTAATTTTTTAAGGAAGCTCCTTATTGTTTTCCATAGTGGCTGCACCAATGTACATTCCCACCAACAGTGTAAGAGGGTTCCTTTTTCTCCAAACTCTCTTCAGCATTTGTTATTTGTAGATTTTTTGATGATGGCCATTCTGACCATTGTGAGGTGATACCTCACTGTAGTTTTCATTTACATTTCTCGATTAATTCGTGATGCTGAGCATCTTTTCATGTGCCTGTTGGCCATCTGTATGTCTTCTCTGCAGAAATTTCTACTTAAGTCTTCTGCCCATTTTTTGATTGGGTTGTTTGGTTTTTGGATATTGAGCTGCATGCGCTGTTTGTATATTTTGGATATGAACCCCTTGTCAGTTGCATCATTTGGAAATATTTTCTCCCATTCTATAGGTTGTCTTTTCATTTTGTTTATGGTTTCCTTTGATGTGCAAAAGCTTTTAAGTTTAATTATCTCCCATTTGTTTATTTTTGCTTTTATTTCCATTACCCTAGGAGATGAATCCAAAAAATATTGCTGTGATTTATGTCAAAGAGTATTCTGCCTATGTTTTCCTCTAGGAGTTTTATAGTATCTGGTCTCCCATTTAAGTCTTTAATCCATTTTCAGTGTATTTTTATATATGGTATTAGAGAATGTTCTAAGTTCATTCTTTTACTTGTAGCTGTTCAGTTTTCCCAGCAACAGTCATTGAAGAGACTGTCTTTTCTCCACTGTATATTCTTGCCTCCTTTGTCATAGATTAGGTGACCATAGGTGCATGGGTTTATTTCTGGGCTTTCTCTCCTGTTCCATTGATCTATATTTCTGGTTTTGTGCCAATACCATACTGTTTTGATTACTGTAGCTTTGTAGTATAGTCTGAAGTCGGGGAGCATGATTCCTCCAGCTCTGTTTTTCTTTCTCAAGATTGTTTTGGCTATTTGGGGACTTTTTTGTTCCCATACAAATTTTGAAGTTCTTTGTTCTAGTTCTGTAAAAATGCCTTTGATATTTTGATATGGATTCACTGTTCCTTGAATCTCATTTCTCCCTCATTCTTGGTGTACCTTTTACTTTGGTGGAGTTCATTCTTTAAAAATTTTCTGAAAATAATACCTAGGAGATAAACTTTTCAAATATTGAAAAATTATATATTGTATCATAGCTTTTTCAACCAAGGTAGAATAAGGATAGAATTTTACACGAGATATTATTTTTTAACCATTTTGAAAGTGTTATTCTAGTCTGTTTTATCTTTCACTGTTCTTGTTGAGAAATCCAAAACCGTTCAGACTCCTCACCCTCTAATGTTACCTCTTTTTTCACCTGAACTTGCAATAGATGTTGCTGCCTATCCAACATCCATTCACCCAAAATTTGTTCAGGTATTTACCCCATCCCCAGTTTCATAAGAGTATCCTGGTTAGTTTAAGACAATCAGCAAATGGTATTCTCTATCTGCCAATATAGGCCCAGAAATGGGCACGTGACATTAATAACCTCAGCAAACTGAAGGAAAGGACTTAGAGTATATTGGTAGAGAGGGTTCTCACTCTCCTTCTGAATGTGAACTATAAAATTTGTAGCCTTCATTGCTACTGTCAACTATCTGGTGAACATTAAGGAAACCAAATTTAGGGAGATCCGAAGGAAGAAGGAGGAGGCAGATGGAACTGGGGTCCTTGATGACCTCGATCGAACTTTTGATACTATTACTGGAACCCACTCTACTTCTATACAATCCTCAATCTTTTATTTAGTAAGATAGTTCGCTTATTATTTAAGCAGGTTTGAGTGAGAATTTTTCTCCTCCGGTTCAAAGCATACTGACTGCTAGAGGAAGCTTTTACGGTTTTCCCTTTTTCCTTAGTACCCTGAAATTTCTTGATGATGTCTCCTAGTTTCAGGCATTTTCCTTCCTTTTGCTTGACATTAATTGTCCCTTTCACTCTAGGAGCTCATATCCTTCAGTTATCAGAGATACGTTATTTTATCATTGTTAATTGCCTTCCTTTTTTTCCTCTGTTTTCTCATTCTGGACTGTCAACATAAAAGGGGCTACAGAGTAAGTCAGAAGAACCTTCTGTAATAAGAATTCTTAAATGACTCATAGAAGATTCATGGATAAACTACAGATGGATTTTTATCCCCTTGAAATTGTATGCAAAATACTGTATTTATGTATTCTCTATTTTTCCTGAAAGATAATCTAAAGCTACTTTTTATTTTTATTGTCCCCAGAAAATCTAGTCCTTGAGCATGACAGGACCGTTAGCTTTCAAGAAAATGCAATTGTGAACTGCTGACTGGTTAAAGATGAAGAGGAGGGAGCAAAAGATATGGAGAAGGTAATAGTTCCTGGTATAACTCCTGACACTATATGACATGAATGGCTGTTGGATTTGCTTTGTTCAATAAAGAAAAAGGAGGTTAAAAGGTTAACTAGCTATCTGACTGATTTGAAAGACCAAAGAAAAATATCTGATCTGTTAGTCTAGTGAATGGACAGCTTTGTGGCTGTCAGCTGAATGTTATTCACAAAATGAATGAGATTTGAGATCTTACTTTAAAGAAAGAAATTGAAGAATCCTCAATAATGGAATTAAATTCACTTTGTGTGCCAAAGTCTCATCTAAGGTTTTATTATACTGTGAGATGTGTCTTCTGATAAGTAATATTCTATGTTTGGCTATGTATTTACTTGAGATTTTAATGGAAAAAAAAAAGAAAATGAAACTGTTAATGGAAAATCCTTACAATTAGTTTCCAAAATAGCTTCTTAAATTGCTCAGTTTCAAGAATATTTTTGGCAAAGCAATGTATTATAGTAAGTACAATAATAGTTCTAAAAATCCTTAAAATCTTTCACTTTTTTACCATTTAAAATTGCTATTAAGTTAATGTTGGCATCATTTCAAATAAGCCATCTTTAAATAGCTTGCTTTATATATTTTTTCTTATAAATTTGTTTCATCAAAATGCCATGCTAATGGACCTGCAGCTGGTTTCATATTGGAACAGCTCAAACAAGAACTCTCTAGTCATTCCCAGAACCACAGAATTATAATTTTTGTAGGAAGAGGTAACTTGCTCCATCAATTATACTCTTCCTGTATCTTCAGTCTCTCCCCACTATCCTGGTACTCTTTCCTCAGCTTGGAAACATATTAGAAGAATTGAAGAAAATCCTTCTACATTCCACTTCCTCCTCCAGGCACTGCATATTCCCTTATTTGACTCCTAGTCAAATTTTTGAAAAGTATTCTTCTGAATGTCAATCATAAATAAGTGGGGAGAGAAAGATGGTGGAATGCAGAGGATTGCAACCTGGGTTGAAGCTTTAAGACCTGAAAGCAGGAACAGGTGAGAAGGTGGAATAACTAGATTAAGCATTAATATTTGTTAAGAGAATGAGGCTCTCAGGTTATATAGACCTGTCTTCAAATTCCTACTTTGTCACTTAATGGTCCGTGACACTGGAGAAGTGATTTAAGCTATATAAGCCTCCATTTCCTTATGTGAAAATGAGGTAATAATAGTTCCTACCACACAGTGTTAGAAACAGGATTCAGTATGATAATATGACCTTAATAAATATTAGTTGCAATTACTACTATTATCAGAGACTGATAGCATTCACATGAAGCTAAGTAAAACCTGAAGCACAACATTCCAGGGCAAAACAGGTGTTGAGGGACAGTTAATTCAAACAAATGAGGAAAAGAAGCAGATAGGAAGCAGTGGGGCTGCAACTAGATACTGAATTCGGTTGACAGAGAGATGGAAGAATCTAAAGATTCTCTATACCTGGGATGTAGAGACAGGATAAAGGAGTACATGTAAAACAGCTGTACACAGCACCATCATCTGCAGTCTCCTCCCGCAATGGGATCACTTCAGGGATTAACTAATATTTGCTGGTGGTAAAATTTTCTTTTCTGTTTGAGGGTATTCTGAATGTGAAAGATGGATTCCCATGACTCCTCCTTCAGGCTATACACTTAATGCACTAAGTGATGAAATGGCCCTGGTGTTCTCCTGGGTCAAACATCACTTATATGATGTTCTCCAGTTTCCAATTCTAATTACCAGGAAAGTTAGGGTGTAGGACGCAGCATATGGGTCACAAGAAGTAGCAATAATGGTCATGAAGAACAGCAACAGTAAAAGGAGGAATGGAGAGAAATTATTGTTAGGCACTGGATGGAGAATAGCAAGTTGTTATTCATTGTATAGTAAATAGGTTTCTCAGTTTTTGTTTTTTTTTTCATTAGAAGGTATGGATCTAAGTAATCTTTGCTGTAATCTATTTGCCTACACATTTCTGTGTGATGAATGCAGGGTCTGGAGGGTTTAAACAGCATTACAAAAAAACAGGTGAATTATATCTTGTCCTTTGATATATTCAATATAATTTTGAATTAGTTTTTTTGTGGTTACTGTTTCACAATGTGTGTGTGTGTGTGTGTGTGTGTGTGTGTGAAGTTATGCTCCAGGGTATTGTTGAAAACAATGAAGCAACCTTAGCCTGTAATTAATGAAGTTGAATAGCTAAGTGTGTTTAAGGAAAGGGTGTATGAGGGGCCTACCCATACTGCTGTCATTACAGGGTTACTGTGGGCATAATCAAAGCTGTGACACTCAAAGAAGCAATAGTTAGTAGAGGCTTAACACTGTGTGTGTGGGAGTGGGGAGAATAGATCTCTCTAAAATAACACATTCCATGACTACACAAACAAGTAACAATAGTATGTCCCAGAGTGGGGGACCATACCTACAATTACAACATTATCCAAAATGTCCAGTTTCCAACAAAATTTACAAGGCATGCAAAGAAATAGTAAAGTACGACTCAGACACTGGGGGAAAAGGAGGCAACAAAAACTGTCTGTGAGAGTTACTAGATGTCAGTTTAAACAGAAAAATGTCAATGCAGCCATTATACATATGCTCACTGAACTAAAAATAAACATGATTAAAGGAGTGAAGGAAGAAGGTATGATGAGATGGCAAATCAAATAGAGACTATCAATAAAGGGATAGAAATTTAAAAATAGAACCAATGGAAATTTTGGAGTTGAAAAGTATTACAATAACTGAAATAAAAATACACTAGAGAGTCTCACCAGTAGATTTGAACTGGCAGAAGAGAGAATTATTAGACATGAAGATAGATAAATAGAGATTATGGAAGCCAAAAAATTGGGAGAAAAAATGGAGGAAGAAAAATGAACAGGCACTAAGAGAAGTGTCAGACATCATTAAACATACCAGCACACACATAATGGGATTACCAAAAGAAGAGGAAAGAGAGCAAGAAGAAATACTACTGAAAAGAACTGATAGCTGAACATGTCCCAGATTTACTGAAAAACAATAATCTACATATTTAAGAAGCTTAACAACTTCTAAGTAGTATAAACACAAATAGACCCACAAACAGACACATCATAGTAAAAGTGCTGAAAGTCAAAGACAAGGAGAATATCTTGAAAGAATCAGGAGATGAATGACATGTCACTTACAAGGGAACCCCAATAAGATTAACAGCTGAATTCCAAGCAGAAACAACATAGGCCAACAGGCAGTGGGATAAGTGCTCAAAGAAAAAACTCTGCCGACCAAGAATCCTATAACCAACAAAGTTACTAATCACAAATAAAAACAAAATAAAGGAAAAAAATGTTGAATATGTTGCTAGCAGACTTGCCTTACAAGTAATTATAAAGAAAATTCTTTAGTTTGAAAACAAATGATCCCAGATGACAATTGAAATCCATAGGGACAAATAAAGTGCACTGGTAAATATAACCATGTAATTATAAAAGACAATATAAATGCATATTTTTCTCCTTTCTTATCTTAATTGATTTTAAAGCAATTGTATAAAATAATATGCATATAGCATATTGTTGGGCCTATTACATATAGAAATACAATATATGTGTAATATATTTACCAAAAACACTACAAAGAAGTGGTTGGGAATAAAGCTGTAATGCGCTAAGGAAACGATGACAGATGGTAAAGTAATAAGTATAGCAATGTTATGTTGCTGAGCAATTGGAGCCCTCATACACTGTAGGTGGGAATGTAAAATGGTGCAAAAACTGAAAAATGGTCTAGCAACTCCTGAAATGATTAAATGTAGAGTTACCATATGACCCAGGAATTCTACTCCTAGGTATACACCCAAGAGGAATGAAAACATGTCCATGCAAAAACTTGTACACAAATGTTTATGACAGCATTATTTATAATGACCAAATTTAGAAACAACCCAAATGCCTATCAACAGACAAATGGATAAACAAAAATTGGTATATCCATACAATGGAATATTATTTGGCCCTAAAAAGGACTGCAGTAATGATATATGCTACAACTTTGATGAACCTTGAAACATAATGCTAAGTGAAAGAAGCCAGTCACAAAAGACCACATATTATATGATTAAATTCATATGAAAATCCACAATAGGAAAATATATAGAGATAGAAAGTGTACTAGTGGTTGATTAGAACTAGGGAGTGATACACAGGGGTTTTTCAAAATGATGCCTGTTATGTCTATTGATAATAAAGCTACATCAACTAGAAAGGTAAAGTACTTCCTTAAAATCAATTAGATGGATTCTAAAGTTTTTATCCTCGTCCCCATTAACTATTTAGAAGGCCCTTAAAATCTAAGTCACTGCCTATGATGATTAATTTTATGTGTCAATTTGACTGGGCTGTTGTGCCCATATAGTTGGTTAACCATAATTCTGGATGTTTCTGGGAAGTGTTTTTTAGATGAGATTAACATTTACATCAGCAGACTCTTGCAGCTCTTCCCTGTGTCTCTCTCTGTCTCTCTATACACACACACACATACATATATACGCACATATGTATGTGTATATACACACACATATACATCCACACACATAGCCTGTTGTTTCTCTTTCTCTGGAGAACCCTGACTAATATACTGCCCCAGAATCAGAAATTAGCAGACCTGGGAACTGGTTGCCCACTTACCATGATTAATTTCTCATTTTGCTCTCCAAATCTTCCTCACTGATAAATAATCTTTGGATCTGATTTCTTTAGAGGATATTAGTATATGTCCATGTTGTTACCAAATCACTGCTCTCACCAACTTTCCTCATTCCCAGTTTTGCCTCATTCCTTAAGCTTGGAATTTTGTTTGGTCTTTGCTGTTCCCCTGTTGTGATTTCAAGACTGAGCCTTAGACTGTGCCCCCAGCCCAGTACTCAGGGACTTTTCACTATGGTTTGAAATCTTGGAGGTCAAAACTGCCAAACAATTACAAATTCCAGGGCCAACTACTATCTAATTTATCTGTTTGTCAGATTATAACATGCGTCTCCTAGGGCTGGTTGAATTTTTGGAGAGTTCCTTTACTGCTAGCTCAGTTTTCCAGGTTAGAACTTAGCTCGTACTCTGTAAGTCACCTCTATTCATGAGCAATCTGAACGTCTAACTTTCTGAATAAATCACTGATACCTGTATCAATGGAGCAGTCACTTCTAGAAGCTCCAAATTTTGTTCTCTTTGTAAGAAAAAAGATTTTGACCTCATACAGGACGAAGGTTTAAAGATAGGCCTGAAGTGAGTCAGTGGTAGGATCAGGAAAAAGCTGCAAATCCCTGACTCAATCTTGCATGATCCTACAAAATCAGTGAGTCTTCTCTAAAAAGTCTACCAGCAGCTAATAAATCTTCTGGAGAATTAAATAGCTTTTATTAAACAACATTTTGACTAAGAGTAAATATATGAGAAACACAGATTAAACTCCTTTTATAATGCCTCTCAGTTTCAAATCTAAAGGGTAAGTTCTTCTCTAGGTACCTTTTGCTTTGAGCTAAGGACGAAATGTTAGCATGACCTCAGATGTTTAGTAAGCCCTAAATATGAACTCATTTCAAAATAGCTCATAAGAAACTATTGAAACAAAGCTAAAAAATTGAGCATGGCAACTGCCTTCCAAGTCATTGCAGTAGAGCTCCACTCACAGTACCTGCCTAGTTTAGTTTTAATTCTCACTATTTTGCCCATGTTTTTGATTTTTTGACAAACCCCAACCCTTAACAAAGGAAGTATCAGCATTCTTTCCAGTGGACTACTTTTATTTCCCGAATATATTCTCTCTTAACTCTAGGTCTTTATAGATTTCTTCTACTTGCTGCAATATCTATCTCCACCCTGGCTAACTTCCAATTTCTAGACATCCTACTTCTCAAACGTCTTTCCTGTATCATCTCCAGACTGGGTTAGGAGACCTGTCTTTGTGCTCCCATAACACCATATGTTTATCATCAGCACTTACCACATTGAACTGTAAGTGCTTGTTTATTAGTCTGCTTTCTTCTTTAGACTCTGAGTGCCTTGAGTATAAGAATAGTGTCTATTTTATTCACCAATTCTATGCCTTGTTCATCTTGGTATCCCCAATATCTAGTAAATATCTGTCTATATAGTGTGTCCTCACTACACTGAGCTTCTCTGTATCTGATTGCACCAGTAAACATTAACTAAATAGTAGCTAGAGGATGGTTGGATGGAAGAACAGATCACTAGACGGACAGAAAGATTAACATAAAGGAAACAGGGTCTGGTTTGGACATTCAACACAGAGACAGTGGAACTGTGATCCAATCACTTAATACTTTGGACACGTCTCAGGTACAAATTCAAAGCAAGTGTGGGCCGCCTAGCATATACAAACAAGCGACAAGTCCATGAGCCATGGCTCCAGCCCTTGGTGTTAAGGCATATTTTACACTGTCATCTTCCACAAGCCTTTGCTTAGTATTTGTGTTCTCTATGAAATTTCATTGGAAATCTTTTAAATCCTAGTGAAAGCTTATACATGTCTTCAAGAAGAAGCACTTTTGACCTTTCGTCCATTTTCAAATGGACTACTCCTTCCCTGGCCCTCAGGGAATTCTTGGATTAGAATTCTTAGCACATTCTGACTGGTGGAGGAAAAACAGTCACTGTCCCTGGCCCCAAGTTGCACAAACAAGAGAGGACTTGTCCATCACAGAAAGCTGACTACATATAAGTCATAATGTGCCTATGTGTTTGCCTTTTCACTGGGCTATAAGCTATTTGAAGATGGGACTCTTTTGGTTCATCTTTGTATCCTCAATATCTATCTAGTCAGCACACGGCACAAGAGTGTTGTTTAGCCAACATGGATCTGACTTGTAAAGATACCTGTTATATTAAGTTTCTTATTCTTACTGGAGTCAAGAAGCATGTGGAAATGGATGTGTGATAGTCATCATTTCAGCAAATATTTATTGAATATTTGTACCAAGGACTCAGATGGTAGGGACACAGCAATGAATAAAGCATACACATTAACTGCCCTCATGAAGCTGACATTCTAAAAGGAGGATACAGACAATAATGAGTGAACAAATCATACAATCCATCCAGATATTAATAGGTGTCGTGAAGCCAAATAAGGAAAAAGAGATAGTGATTGAGGGTTGTAAATAGGGGTGGAATGGTTACTGTAATATGTGGTAGTCAGGGATCGCCTCTCTGTAGAGGTGATATTTAAGAAGAGACTTGAATAAATTAAGAGTAAGTCATGAAAATTCATGGTGGAGGCATATTCCAGGCAGAAGAAACTGAAAGTTCCCCTAAGATAAGTAACATACTTTGTGTGTTTCGGGAGTAGTTAGAAGGATAACATGAATGAAACAGAGGATCAAGGAGAAAAGAAAGAGACAAGAAGAGACAAAGGGTCAGGAGAGACAAAGGCCAGTCATGCAAGGTCTTGTAGGCTATGGTAAAGAGTTTAGATTTTATCTTAAGGGAGATAGGAAGCCATTGTTGAGTTTTCAGCATGGAAGTGACATGACCTTATTTATGTTTTAAAATTTTTATGCCAGTTTTTGTGAGGAGATGAACTCTACGGGTTCAAGAGTGAAAGCAGAGCACCAGTTAGGACATTTTTACAGTAATCTAGGAGCATGATGTTGGTGGCTTTGACTATGGTGGTAGAAGTAGATATGTTGGGAACTCATCAGATTTGGAGTATTTTTGAAACTAGAGGCAACATTATGTGCTGTTAGGTTGGATGCAAGGTAGGAAAGAAAGAGGAGTCAAGGATGATGCCAATTTGGCTGGGGGAAACCCGAGAAAAGGAGGTCCTATTTACTGGTAGAGAATCATGTGTGAGAAGAATCAAGAGTTTGATTATAGATATCCTAACTTGGGGTTGTTTGTTAGCCATCCAAATGAAAATGTCAAGTAGTTGATTAGATACATGAATTAGGAGTCTGGGGGAGAGACTGAAACTGAAGATACATATTGGGAGTCAAGAATATATACATGCATCTAAGATAATGGGACTGGATGAGATTACTTAGGGAGTAAATGCCGAGAAGAAAAGAACGAGTTCAAGGACTAATCCCCAAGACCCTTTCTGGATGCAGTGTGAGGGAGAAGATGATGACGCATCAAGAGAAAATGAGAAAAATTTAAGGTTTTATCAAATAGAGAACGTATCAGATATTATAGCACATATCACACTTCATTCATTCAATAAATATTTATCATGTGTTTACTATGTGCCTTACATATACCAGGCACTGTTTTAGACGTTAGGGTTGTAGCAGTGAAAAAAGAAACAACAAATTCAATTTTCTGCCTCTATGGAATTTTTATTCTAGTGGAGAAAGGAGATAATAAGTAAGATAAATAAGAAAAGTATAGTATATTAGGTCTTAATAATTGATAGAAAAATTAAAATAAAGCAGGTCTTTGTACTGCTCTTCCCTTTGTTGGACGCTCTTACCCCAGAAATCCATATGACTGGTTCCCTCCAAGACTTCCAACTTTGCTATAATGTCACCTTCTCAGTAAGGGTCTTCCTGGCATTTCTATTTAAAATGCCAAATCATCTCCCCCAATCCTCTGTGACTTGCCTTACCTACTTCTTTGCTATACTTTTCTCTACAGTGCTCATCACCGTCTTATTATTTTTTTGTTGTGTAGTAACATATCCATTTATTCATTCATCATTTGCCACCTCCCCTCCCCCACTAGAGGGTCAGCTCCACGATGGCAGGGATTTGTTTGTAACTCTTCTGTTTACTGTCCTACCCCAGAACCTAGGGCACTTTGTGGCATGCACTAAACATTCAATAAGTATTTGCTAAATAAATAAATGAATTACTCAATGAATAACCATTATCATCACTGAGAACACATCTTATCTTACCAACTACTTGGAGTATTTCTCCAAAAGATGGAATGACTGACTGTGTTCTTTTGAGACTCTGGCAAATTTAACTATGGAGACAGAAGACATTCTGTAAAAATCAATGAGTTGGTTATCCTTTGATAGCTTTTAAATTCTAAGGCAGAAAATAATATAATTCTTAATTAAATGCTTAGGTTAGGTTTATCATAGCTTACCTATAAATATTGTTCAAATAAATGACCAAAGTAGAGTTGTAAATTTTATGTATTGAATGCACCTTTATGGTGTGCTGGGACTCCTTGTATAGTCAACTTTAGCTGTATGCTGATGCCTGTCTAATAAAACTTAGAGTGTGATTTTACTATTTGATACACACATGAAAGCTTATAGCTTTACTTTTACATTCAGGACATAACGATAGTTATTGCTCTGACTATTGGGTGCCAAGTTCTTTTTTTTTTAAGATTTTTTTTGACGTGGACCATTTTTAAAGTCTTTATTGAATTTGTTACAATATTGCTCCTGTTTTATGTTTTGGTCTTTTGGCCGTGGGGCATGTGGGATCTTAGCTCCCCAACCAGGGATCATTGCCCAATGATCATTGCCCTGCATTGGAGGCAAAATCTTAACCACTGGACCTACAGGGAAGTCCCTGGGTGCCAAGTTCTTGATCATGCATGCAACCCTCAATTATGACATCATTACAAAAGTAAAGAATAATCTTTTCCACCGTGTTTTGAGTTATAATGGTTTCTAGGTAAACATGGAGGTAAAAATAACTGACTACTTACTTCCTTATGAAATTTATGAGGAAAGAAATTTGTTGTTCATTTAAAACTTTCCATCATGTTAAGAAAAATCGTATTTGCTTTGCAAAGATGTTACAGAAGGCAAATATGTAAAAGGATAATTAGAATGCAGTGTGCCAAATATGTTAAAGGTATGAAAAATACTATGAATGGAGAGAAAGAAACACTTAACATTGCTTGAGGAGTTTAGAGAAAATTTTATGAAATGAGTTATATTTAGCCAGGATGAGGCATTTTTCCAACTGGAGGAAAGATTTCAGTTGGAAAAATCCTGGAGGATTTCAGATCAACACAGTGTCACAGGGGTAAGGGAATTATGTAAGAGCTGTGGACAGTAAAAATTTCAGTGGGGGCAACAAATATTTTATGGAGGTAGAGGAAGGTTTCACTGGAAGTGAAACTAAGGTAAGACAGTGAAGAACCGAGGCAAGAAAGTGAAGGAACTTGTAGTCCATGCTAACACATTTGGATTTTTCTTACAAGTATGTTTAAGGCAGCAAAACACTGTGTTTTAGAAAGAATACTCCAAGTAGCTCTTGGAGGTTAGGTGGGAATAGAAGATATTTACACACAGGGAGAGCAGTTGGAAGGCGGCTACAATATCACTGCTGAGATGTGATGTAGCAGTGGATATGGAGAGAAGGGGTCAGATTTGAAAGACACTTCTATGGTATGACCATTTTGTGATTTCAGTCCAAGTTCAAGTTAGATTTGAAAAAATAAATACATAGAATTTAAAATAGCATGCTGAAAAATAATATAAAAATATCTGTGAACCAGAAACATTACAAACACATATAATGCTATGTAGTCTTGAAACCCTGGCCCTGCTGAGCTATAGGTCTTCAAGCAGATCAAGGAAGCTGGGAGTTAAGTGCCTACAGGGGAACAGGAAGGAGAACATTGAATATGCTGCTAGAAATCTCAGTCAAGTTCACTGAATGAAATCAGGGTCCCTGGTAGAGTGAACTTCCTGTGAAAGGAGGCTGAAAAAGGCTGTAGCCAGTGCCTAATTCTTTGATTTTATATAAAGCTTGTACACATGTGGTTGGAGGAAACAAAGAAATTCTCAGGGTCTAAGAAAGGGGACACATATCTCATTGTTTTAGTGACAGTATCTGCCAATTCCCCATTATCTCTCTGAGATGGAAGAGCCATGACCCCTGGGTAGTCAGAGCCCAGGGGGAGGCAACCACAAAGCTGCTTATATAGGGATGGTTAAACAGAGGGATGGGGGGGCAAAAGAAAAGCTACTGAAAATGTGTCTGAAAATGAAAATTCCAAAGGACATAAAGAACACTCTAAGAAAGATGGTAACACACTTAATTGTCAAACAAATTCACTGTCAACAGGGTGCAAATAATAGAAGAATCTCAAAATTATCTCTAAGTATTTTTAGAATGTCCAAAGAGATAAAGGAAAGGGACAGCAACCATTACAAATGTAAGAAATCATGAACCAACAACAAAAATAAATAAATTTAAAATGGAGTTATAAAAAATTCAGTCATTTTAATTAAAAAGAAATAACACTTGGTCCAAAGGAGACATAGTTAAAAGGAGCAATAACAGAAAAGAAAAATTCACTATATGGTCTCAATAGCAGATTTGAGATGGCAAAGAAAGAATCAAGTTCATTGCTACCAGATCTGTCTTACACAAAATGTGAAATGATGCTGGATGGTAACTTGAATCTACAGAAAGGAATGAAGAGTAGCAGAAATGAGAACTATGTGGGTAAGTATGTGGAGTAGTTGCAGATGATCCTAGGCTTCTGTCATAAGGACGATGGAAAGGGAATACAGAGGGAGGAGCAGGTTTAGGCAGATCAGAGAGATGAACTCAGCTTGGGTGTGCTGAATTTGACCATTGAGGTTCCTACAGGGCATCCCAGCAGAGATGTTTGGTAAACGATTGGAAATAGGGGCAGCCAAAGAAGCCACAAAAATACTAAACAGTGTCAGGAAATCCAGAGGCCAAAAAAAGAAGACAAACTTAATCTTGAAAAAAATCATGACTATCCACACGGCATATGTTGCATGAAGATGCGGAAACATAGCCTGATTGGAAATGGTTTGGAATCTTCAGTCTGGAATGTCAAACAGAAATCTACAAAGATTGATTTCGATCGAAAAAAAAATATAGAGGTGTTTTCCACTAAAATCCACATATTAATCTAATATCAGGACCAGGGACATTCTGAAAGCAGGCCATTTTTGTAGATAAAAAAGGAAAGTACTACTTTGCACTGGAGACATTGGTCATGAAAATGTTTTATAGACTAAAAATGTAAAAAGGATCAGCAAAAGTTTAGATCAATTCACTGATGTAAGATGTAAAATAGCTGAATAAGGAGAGTCAAACTTGGTTCCTAACCTTTTGAAGGCAACTTGCATTTCTTCACATACCAAATCTTTTTGCTGCTGTCAGAATAGTCAGATGGACAATTGAGCAGACCTAATACTGTGTGCCTTATACTTTATGACTTCCTGAAGCTGGAGATTGACTGCAAGTGCTGAATACCAATGGATTCTGGCATTCCCTCTAAACTCACAAGTCAAGCGTAAATTATTAAAATAAATATACAGAGGAAACGTGATCGGATTTTAGTGTTGTTAATCATCTGAGTTTGTGAGTATATTTTTGTGACATTCTATAGTTACCCATTTTAATGATCATTAAATATTTTGAGGTGAATATTTTTGCACAGAAATATACACCATATTATTATTATTTCGCATTGTCTGATTTGAGAACAAAACTAATCAAATATAAATTAAAATACAATAGTCAGAATTACAGAGTTGGAAGAAACCTTAGAGATAATCTGGCCCAGTTTCCTATGAGGCCTGGGAAAGTTCCTGCCTCAGTTCCCCACATGAGCATTTGACTCAGTTGAAAATCCTTCAGTGACAGAGAGGGAAGAAGGTCCTATCAGCTGAGCACCATTCCAGGTGCTTCACATACACTATGTCACATACTTTTCACAATACAACTCTAGCAGTTAGGCCATTTTACAGACAAGGAATCTGAAGCTCAAACATTTTAAGTAACTTGTCTTAAGTCACAAAGTTAGTAAGTGATGGGACCCGGATATAATACCGGTTGTTTATCTGACTACAAATCCCATACTCAGTCCATTAATAATGGCATTCTAACTCCTTGCTTTATTCTAATTATTACCAAAAAAACTTTTAGTCGTATCTGAAAATAAACTCCTTTGATTTCCAAATCATTCTCCCACATGGACGCGCATACAGTTTGTAAAGACCATCATCATGTTATCTACAGGTCGTCTCTAAGCTGAATGTTCCCGGTTATCTCTACAGTTCCTCACCAAACAGTGCACAGACCTCTGAGATTGTGATACACTCTGCATGCACTCTACTTTGTCAAATGGCCAATTTCACACAATAAAGTAGGGCCTTAGCCTTGGTCCTCACAAGAGCGAGTTTGCTCATGAACTCCATCTGCTGTGTAGAACTTAACATCATCCTGTAGGAACAAGACTCTTCTACTAAAGAATGACAAGATAGATAGGGTTACAGAAGCTTCACTTAAAAATTTACATCGATACATTTCAATATGGTGATGGCTATGGAAATGTCAGTTTACTTTGTGACAGTGCTAAGACTTTTGGCTCAGAGCCAAAACATGCGCATATGTCCTACATCAGAGAGAATGGGCAAGCAAAGGATTTTAGAAGTGGCTTTTCACGTTTCAGAGGTCCAGCGAACTGTCACATTCTTAATAAAAAGAGCAGCATTCAAAGCACAGAGCAGAACCTCTTTATCTTCCTTGTCACTGCACCACTTGTGTCTAATAGGATATTATGGCATATCCTGACAGAACCTGAACCATAAAAAATACAAATTGGAATTTTCTTGGCTAATTTGTCAGTGGAGGGGGCCTATAGGAGAGAGAATAAAGACATATAACAGTGGGTACTTAAACCTAAACTCTAAGAAATACTAGTGATTTATACATAAAGAAAACTGAACAAAATCGGAACATGTGAAACAGTTCATATTAATATGATAGGATTTCTTTTCATTTTAGGATTCCTTCAAGAAGAATTCGTAAGTAAGTTAAGGTGATTTTTCCTGAAAGATGAAGCACAGAAAAATTGAACTCAGTGTCACACATAGAGGTACAGATTTGGCCCAAAGGCATAACAGTTTCCCTTACCATCAAGTGTTACTAAACTTGAATGTCCATCATTTCAGTGTATTTTCTATGGGCCCTTTGTTAACTGGTACAAATTCTACAGGACTGGTCTTTCAGCAATATATTCACATGTACTCTTTGAAAAGATTGATTCTCTCTTTCTCTCTGTCTGACTCTCTCCTTGTCTTTGTATGTGGTGTATACATATACACACACACATATACATATACATACACACAAAACACTTGGCTGTTTTAAAAATATTTCATACCCAATCTCCCAGTTATCATTCCAAAATTCTTTCAAAATACTTAGTAGAGATTAAAGTCATCATAAGTATTTGTAAGTTAGAAAAGTACTCAGTAGCTGTTGGCCTTCGCATTACCTAAGGTGTTCCTAAGGAGACTGGAGGTTTGTTGATTACTTTACGTGGATTGTTACAATGTCCTGAAAAATACTTTTGTAGAAATGTGCAAGCTGACTCTAAAATTAATATTAAAATTTGAAGGACCTAGAATTGCTAAACAACATTTCAAAGGGAGGACCAAATTGGAGTACTATTCTGCCTGAGTGCAAGAATTACTGTTAAGCTCCCATCATCAAGATGGTATATTATTGGTGTAAGGATGGCTAAGTAGTTCAAATGAACAGAATAGAAAGTTTAGAAATAAACCCACATATACATCTTCAACTGATTTTCAACCAAGTTGCCAGTGGGAAATGGTAGCCTTTTCAATAAATGGTGCTGGAACAACTTGAGATCCATATGAAAAACTGTACCTTGACCCTTACACATCACAATACACACAAAACTCAACTAGAAATGGATGATATACCTAAGCATAAAATCAAAAACTATAAAATTCTACCTTGAAGTAGATGATTATTTAATATGAAACAAAAGTAAAACATTTATACCTAACAGTATACTGATATACAGAATATATTAAAAAATAGAATTCAATAATAAGCAGGCAAGGAACCAAGTTAAAATAGTAATTATTTAAGCAGATATTTCATAAAAGAATGTATATGAATGGCTGCTAAGCATATGAAAAGATGTTCATTTGTCATTAGAGAAATTCATTAAAAACCATGATGGGATACCATTACAAACCCACTAGAATGGCTAAAATTAAAAACACTAAAAATGGTAGTTATCACTGAAGATATAGAGTGATGAGAATTCTCATACCTTGTTGGTGGGGGCATAAAGTGGTATAACCACTTTTTTAAAGTCTGGCATTTTCTTAAAAGACTACACATACTTCATACTTGTACACATACAATCTCACTCCTAAGTATTTATCCAGGAGACATGAAATGTATATCCATGCAGAGCCCTGTAAATGAATGTCATGTCAGCTTTACTCATAATAGCTAATAAATGGAAACAACTCAAGAACTATCAACAGGTGAATAGAAAAACTACTCATGATGTATGCAAACAATAGAATACAGTAGTAAAGAAGTAAACTACTGATGTAACAATATGAATGAATCTCAAAAATGTCACGCTAAATGCATAAAGCCAGTCACAGAATTTGACATACAGTATGACTATTTATATAAAATTCGAAAAGGCAAAATTAATCTGTAGTGACAGAAAGCAGATCACTGGTTGCCTGGGCCATTGGTCAAGAGATGGAATTGACCACAAAGGCCCAGGAGGGAACTTTTTAGCTAAAAGAAGTATTCTATATCTTGATTGTGGTAGTGATTATGCAGGTGTATTTGACAAATTTCTTCACAGTGTACACTTAAAATGGGTGTACTGTATTTTATATAAATTACATATCAAGGAAATTGATATAGAAAAAATGTATTAGTACAATACTGTTTATTTAAAGCCTAAGATTTGAAATGGCTTTATTTACAGGCAATTTAAGATTAAAATGACAGTACCTTCTATTGCCTATGATTGAGAAACTGACACTGATAAGGAAAAAAGCCTTGTAAATGCCATTAATAAAGCTTTCCTTGTGCGTCTATTTTCCAAGTTGACATTTTCTCAATTTACCAGATTTACACACACACACACACACACACACGTGTATATATACACACACACTCATTCCATGCTTGCACCAATATTTTCAAGGAAGTATAAATAAATTAGTTGGGGAAATTAATGTATAATGTGAGACATACACCATTCCTAGTATGGAGGTTAATAAGAGGTGCTGTCAGCTAATAGTATTTACATGATAATCCTACTTCTAGCTCTCTTAAAGCAGAAATTTCACTCTTCTTCGTCAAAGGAGTGAGAAATAGTATTGATTTACTGTTATCAGTTTGTATGAAGTAGAGGTGAGCCTCCACGGATCAAAGTGAGACACGTGAATGCAGAGTTGCTGGAAGTCTGATTAGAGTGCTTAAGCTCCCTTCTTTTCACTGGCTTCAAAATTATGCAACACTTTACAGCTTAGAATTCTACGAAGTCTGTCTCCTCAGAGACCCTCACAACAGCCTTTGCAGGAATTCTACTTTTCCTACTTTATTCATAAAGAAACCAGCACTCAGAGAGGTGAAGTTTCCAAGGTCTCCCAGATATACATTGGCAGGTCCAGGACTAAAGGCCAGGGCTTCTGACTCCAAGTGTTTTCCCCTCTATAAACCCTATCTCCTTACACTGGCCAAGCTTACCTATTTCTGACAAAAAGGAAACCCAATGATAGGAACTCAATGGAATATGTATCGATATCTATGTCTATATCTATATCATCTATATTTGTAGCTATTCATTCCCAAAGTTAAGAGGGACAGAGTAGGCATAGGAACAAAAATATATACAAGACCTAAGCAGAGCACATGAAATGCTGAAAGATACACAGTTATTCAAATATAGCTGATTAAAACTGCAAATATCAGAGAATCTAAGTCAGGGAAGCATGTGGAAATAAGCCAAGCAAAATCGCAAGAAGGAGGGAATGAGCTTTTTTGTGGTACTAGGCATTAAATTGAAGTTTGGGCCAAATTAAGACGGTCACTATGAAGTAGAGGGTCCTAGTTGTTCTAGTCAACATGGGAGTTGCACTTGTATTTGAGGCAGTACAGTATAGTATAGTGTGTAAAAGTCTCCATTTTGGAATTGGATAGACTGAGTTCAAACCAAATAGATTTCAAGTATAATTCTTTTTCAACCACTTCCCAGCTGTGAGACACTGGGCAGATTGCTTAACCTCTCTGAGCCTCATCTGTATAATAGGAAATGCAATGGTGCCTCACACGGTTGTTTGGAGGATTAGATTAAATAATGATATATAGTTAATTTTTCATATAAATATCAGCTATGATTATTAATTATTAATAAATAATAATCATCCTATTAATATCCCACCCCCATATATAATACTGCCTGTCATATATTAGGTGTTAAGCAATATTTGGTGAATTTAAACAATCCTTTTCTTTCTGTCAATACCAAAAGATTAGTTATCATTAGAAAAAGGACAGGTAGAGGATCTGCTATTCACAAAGTGCTATTTCTTCCAAATTCCCACTATTTGGTGCTTCTGGGAAAGGCATCTCTCATCTACTAATATCTAAGTATATGCCCACTCACGGCACAGTGTTTCCCCTCGCCAGAGAAGACCCAGGCGCATCTTCTGAAACAGACACAGTGCATAGTGCCAGACAATCAACTTTTCTCCATTTCTATCATCTCAAAAGACCAACAACTGTGGGAATGCCATACTTAACCTTTTCAACATAATAGCATCTTAAATATTTTTAAAAGCATACAATATTCAAGACATACAAAAAAGAGTGAAGAGTAAATAGCATGGAGGAACTGACCCAGTTACAGCAACAAGTCAATAGCATGAAAAGATAAATGGCAGGGAAGAACACCCTAGATTAAAAGAGACGAGAGATCTAACAACTAAATATCATATGTGGACCTTAAGTGCATCTTGATTTGAATAGCTTAACTGTAAAAAGGGATTTTTGAGACAATTAGGGGAAGTATTTTTATAGTCTTTTGGTATACATGATACTAAGGAATCATTTTGGGTAAAAGTAGTGATGGCATTGTTGTTACGTTTTTTAAAAGCTCATATTTTGTCAATATGTATACTGCAACATGTAGAAATAAAGTGACATGTTGTTTGGGATTTTCTTTAAAATACATTTTAGAAAAGAAAAGAACAAAGATAGATGAAGCAAATATGGTAAAATTTTGATAATTGTTGAATACACAAGATAAGTATACAGGAGTTCATTTTACTAGCACCTCTACTTTTGTATACATTTGAAAATAACTCATGTATGAGCCCATTTGATGATATAAAGTCATGAACACAATAAATACCCATGTATCCAAAGTCCGTTTAGGAAACAAAAGCCAATTCAGTTAAATTCCCTGCACCAGTTACCTCCACCCCCTACAAAAATGACCACTATATGGATTTTGGTGTTTATTATTGTCTTTTTACTCTGTACTTTTACTACAGATTTATTTATTCCTAAGAAATACATCACATTGTTTTGTATGTTTTTAAACTCCATAAAAAACAGTATCCAATTGTATGTGTTCTGCAGCTTGCCCTGTTTTTTGGTCCATATGACGTGTGTGTGATTCATCTGTATAGCTCCAAAATAAAGCCTTCCAAAAATATCTTCCATATTCTTTTCCTGAGCTGACCAAAGTTTCTATCAGCATTGTAGGTCTTGTATATGCCACTTCTGGAGTTCCTGCTATGCTATCTTATTGGTAAGAAGTCGTGGAACTTCACTGAGCTACAATGTTCTCTGAATAAGGAGCTCTGTGTCCAGTAATTCTGTCTTTCATTAAAGGTTAACAGAATTTCATTTCCTCCCAAATCTAGTTGTCTTTCTAAAAAAGTTTCTGAAATACATTAGTTAAGTTTCAGCTGTTAGCAAACACATTTTTACTCCCTCAACAAATAAGTAAAATAAAGCATAATGATTCTATATTACATTGCTGTTGTTATTGTAAGAGTTGACATCTATTAGCCAAATCTGAAGATCTTGTAGTATCTGCATCACCTGACTCTGAACTTAATAATGACAAAGGTGAATTAGCCACAATGTGGAGAATTCGATCTATCCATGATTTACTTATCTTGGATGTTCATTGAGAAAGGCTCCAAAACATTCACTGTTGTGAGCTGTCTCATTCAAGATTTCCTGTCCCACTCCTTTGAACGGCAACAATCACCATGTGTAGAGCTTTAAGAAAGGGGGGAGATCATTATAAAATAATGCCTTAAGTCTATTCCCAAATAGTCTTGGTCACAGAGTAGGTGCTCAATACTTATAGTTTTCCCCCTGGTGGGAAATGCAGTAAGGACAGAGTCTCTTGAACACATTAATTGGTTATCATTGAAAGCATGTTCTCGAGGAGAAAAGATGAACAAGTGAAAGGCATCTGAATGCACCTTTATCTCTAGTAGCTTGTGCAGAACTGACTTCAGGATGGTAAGGGGAATACAAAAGGGAAAGTCCCTCATCTTTGCTTGTGCTCTGAGGCTCAGTGACAAACCTACACCAAAAGGTGTTTCTCTTTGATATACAGCAAAAGGTAACAAGAACTTCTTCCTCACCTGCCTAACAAATCCTCTTCTTAAGTCCCACAGTGGCGTGAAAGGATCAATCCCTGCTTTCTTCCTCCCAAAGCCTGGACTTGATTGCATTTAGATTTTTTTTTTCCTTTTTGGTAAGCCAGAAACCCACCACTATCCTTTGCCCTTGTTGCATTTTGTAATGGTGAAACTGTCTTTACCTCACTGACAGTAATTTAAATGTTGATGTCCTCCACCTATTATTAAACATCGCTACTGTGGTCAGGAAGGACAAGCTTGTTAAGTACTGTTACTTTTGGCCCATAATTCCTAATCAGAGATTTATTATTGTAGTTGGCCTGCCATCTTAAAAAGACAGTTTTCAAAGCTCACATGCTCTCCATTAAAAGTTCTCCCATTAGAGGGCTTCCCTGGTGGCTCAGTGGTTGAGAATCTGCCTGCCAATGCAGGGGACACGGGTTCGAGCCCTGGTCTGGGAGGATCCCACATGCCGCGGAGCAGCTGGGCCCGTGAGCCACAATTACTGAGCCTGCGCGTCTGGAGCCTGTGCTCCGCAACAAGAGAGGCCGCGATAGTGAGAGGCCCGCGCACCGCGATGAAGAGTGGCCCCCGCTTGCCACAACTAGAGAAAGCCCTCGCACAGAAACGAAGACCCAACACAGCCATAAATAAATGAATAAACAAATACTTTAAAAAAAAATTTATATAAAAAAATAGTTCTCCCATTAGGCATAACCTAGAGGGACTTTTTAAAGTGTACTTAGACTTCATACAGCCAGTTTTCTCCAGAAGTGAGGTTCCATACAGTCTCTGTGGTTAAAACCTTTCTTCAAAACTATTTTATTATAATCTAATATGTTATGGTGTAAGAAGCCTTATGTTTATCCCACACCCCACCTTGGTGCATTTAAATGACTTATTTTATCTGTGCCCACACACAAGCACTCAGCTATAAACCGGTTTGGCCCTTTGTTGCTGGAATTTGTTCAGGTTCACTCTTCTCCTTTGCTCTCTTCTTGACTCTTCAATCTCCAAGGACTGTATTTTTAAAAATTTGCTCTCATGATCTATTTGATACATTTCTCTTGTTTAGCATTGGACACCTGCACCCAGATTCATATTTAGTAGTCTCTGAGAAAACCCAAATTATCACAGCAGTTGGTAGAATGGGCTTCAACTTTTTCAGTCTCCTTGGTTAATGACCTTGTTTGATTGACTTTCTGGGATATGTCAGAGAGAGAAGATGCCTTCATCACAAGTCTTACCTTGGTCTTGTAGGAGAGGATGGTCAGCTTCCCTTAGCAGGGGAGGGGGTTTAATACAGCAACGCTGTCCACTATTCACAACAGCCAAGATGTGGAAACCTACATGCCCATTGACAGATGAATGGATAAAGAAGATGTGGTACATATATACAATGGAATATTACTCAGCCATTAAAAAGAATGAAATACTGCCCTTTGCAGCAGCATGGGTGGACCTAGAGATTATCATACTAAGCAAAGTAAGTCAGACAAAGACAAATATCATATGATATCACTTATATGTGGAATCTGAAAACAATGATACAAATGAACTTATCTACGAAACAGAAACAGACCCACAGACACAGAGAACAGACTTGTGGTTACCAAGGGGGGGATAGGGGAGGGATGGATTGGGAGTTTGGGATTAGCAGATGCAAACTATTATGTATAGAATGGATAAACAACAAGGTCCTACTGTAGAGCACAGGGAACTATATTCAATATCCTGTGATAAACCATAATGGAAAATCATATGAAAAAGAATGTGTATATATATGTATAACTGAATCACTTTGCTGTACAACAGAAATTAACACAACATTGTAAATCAACTATACTTCTATAAAATAAATTTTTAAAAAATATAACAATGCTGTCTTCCTTTTATCTTGTCACTGAGCTGTATACACTACAGAACTTTGGGACACTCATTGAGCATTTTAAAATCTCGAGGCAATGGTAACTACAGTTCTATAAAACACTGTCTCTATTTATCTCTGTGTGTATCAATACATTTGTTCACCAAACATTCATTGATAGTTCAGAATATTTCAGGCACTATGCTGAGTGATGTGGATACAGATCTCTCAAGAAACTTATTTTTCCCCCAAGTTTTATTCTAGAGGATGTTAATAGGTGTTATGTGAAAATAAACTAACAAAAGTTTCCGTGGTTACATAGGTTTGGAAAAAGGCAGGTTAAACAGAGGTAATTAATTTTCTTGGCTATAGTATATCTCAGAGTCCTTAATTCACTTGACATCTCATTCTTATTTATCATAAATGTCCAAAGAGGATGGGAGCAAAATAAAAAGCAAGTGTGCCCCCAAATTACTTGAGCAGGAAACCCTTTCTTTCCTGATTGCCTTAATGGGCTAGTGTTGCTCAGAATATGCTTTGGGAAATGACAGCTCTGGTATTGAAGAAATCATATCATGGTTAGTTTGATGCCATTGTGTTTTGTTGCTTCTTTTCATCCTGGAAATACTTTTTTCCTTGAAATCTGATACTAATATAGCCACTGCATCCTTCATGGGGTTACAATTTGTGTGACATATCTTTTTATATCCATTTATTTTCAACCTTCCTGTATCTTTCTATTTAAAGTGTGTCTCTTGTAGATAGCTCATAGTTGTATTCTGCTATTGTACTGATTTTGACAATCTCTGCCTTTTAATTTGTGTTTATTCCATTAAAATTTAATATAGTCATTGATGTAACTGTATTGGGAATATCATGTTATTGTTTTCTATTTTCCCTTTGTTTTCAGTTCCTCTCTGATTCATCTTTGTATAACTAACTCTCTCTCTGCTTTGTTCATAGTAGGTATTCAATAAACATTTGTTGAACTGATTAATGAACAGTCCCTTCCTCTGTAAATGTACCAGATTCCTCCAGGCAGTGTGAAATTTTTCTCCCTTCTGTACTCATACAAAATTGACAAAATATCCAAACATTTCTCATAGACACTGGGGTTTACTGCCAAAATATTTCTAAGCCTGACAAGACTCCTGGGATGCCTCTGATACTTAGACATGGTATGGATATTTGAGCACACACAAAAGGAACACTGAGCCATTTTTCAGTGTTTCAACTGCTTGTAATGAGATACAGGTTGACATTATAATTATTGTTAAAATTGGTTTAGAAGGAAAAGGTTATATGAGATATCGGAGTGGCTTCGGCTATCACTGTAAATTCTCAGCCTGTTATTCATCCAACAGAACATTCCCTTTGTCTACAAATCAGACTAGTCTTCGCCCTAAACACAGTATTTTTTTTGATTCCCAAGGCTGCCACGAGTACTGAGGGAACTGCACAGTGGTGATGTTTTGAGTGTCACATTGTAGGGCAGTTATTTGCTTATGTGTCTTCCTTCTTCACTTGATTGTTTTCTCCATAAGGGGAGGGCCAACGTCATATTTAATTGTGTATCACTACCACATTCACAGTGCCTGGCAAATAGTAGATACTCAACTATTTGGATTAATGAATAATTAATGGATAGAAATTCAAGAAAATCTGCTGAAATATAAAACTTATAGACATATATATTTGTTTCTAACAAACATAGGAGAAATATAGCAGAGATGTTCACATTGAAAGACTTGAAGCCAGTACAGTACTTGGTATGGGATATTTGAGAGCACCCACACAAAAAAACACTGAATCACTTTTCCACCTTAGTGAAATTTGGACCATATTTTTGTTCTGAAGCATAGAAGGATAGATTACATTTTTCAGTAAAGTCCCCAGTACACCCAAGTCAAACATCTGTGGGTAATTTTGAAAATGTCTGACGGCTAATCTTAACATCTGATTCTTCAGGGTGGCCATAAATATGTGTGTGTTTGGGTGTGCCAGAGAAAGAGAGAGAGTGAGAGAGTGAGGGAGGGAGGGACGGAGGGAGGGAGGGGAGGGGGGAGAAGGAACAAGCATGAAAGGCTTATGATGGAAAACCTTAAATTTTTTTCTTCCTGACATCAGTGGCATTACTTATATGAGATTAAAAAAAAAAAAACCAAAAAAACTGGCACTAGGAGGAGGTCCAAAAATGAAAAGAGGTATTTCCTAGTTTTGCCAATACAGTGGTTGGGTCTTCCTTAAACATTCATGTTCTGAAAAAAGGGAGCAATTCAAAATCAAACTTGACACAGAAACTCTGCCCCTCTCAAAAGCTAGGAGGGGATTTTTGTATTCTTAAGAAAACAACACTTCCTTGCCCTTGGATGAAGTGATATGTGTCATTATTTGCATGAATGATAATTCCCATTCTCATGCTTCACTTATGACTATAAGGGGGTAAACATTTTTAAACTATAAAAGATATGTATAATTCAACTCTTTTAAGACATGGTTTTGTATTCATTTCTTACCGTCACTTTAAAAAACTTAAAACCTAAACAAATGATATAAATAAACTTATATACAAAACAGAAGTAGTCTCACGGACATAGAAAACAAACTTACGGTTACCAAAGGGGTCAGTGGGGGGAGGGATAAATTAGGAGTTTGGGATTAACAGATACACACTACTATACATAAAATAGATAAGCAACAAGGGCCTACTGTATAGCAGAGGGAACTATATTCAATATCTTGTAATAACCTATAAGGGAAAAGAATGTGAAAAAGAATAGATATATATGTGTATAACTGAATCACTTTGCTGTACACCTGAAACTAACACAACACTGTAAATCAACTATACTTCAATAAAAATAAATTTGTCTAGAGGAGATACAAAAATAATAATAAAATTAAAAACTTAAAACCTAAAGGAAGTCCTATATCTTAAACTGCACATTGTCACTGTACATCTGTTTTCCCTCTTGGCATAAAAAAAATTGTACTGAGTATAAAATAGTCAGTTGAATTGGTAAAATTGAATAGTTTAAATTGAACTGCCTGTACATCTGGGCAAATTGAAAACATTATCAAGCTGTTGTCAGAATACATTTGGCAGAACTAGGAGGTGGGTTACAAAGACGATTCTGTAGGTCATTTTATTTCTTTACTCCAAATTTGTCCTGCACGGCATGTGTACGAGTGCAGTTATTGAATTAACGATCATTCAGCCATTGGAGGATTTCTAATATTGACTGAAAAAATATGTTTCCATTGGAAAGAATGAAATACATTTTCTAAATTTTCATCAGAAGCTGCTAATAAATTGCTCTTTCTGCTTCATGTTTCATATAAATCAAAGATCCTCACATATCAAAGATGCAAAATACGCTACTGTGAATTGAGTTATGCCTAATACAACAAAGTTTGGTCATGTGAATTTAATAGCAAAGTGAATTGTCTTGAAATTCTAGTTAGACTTGTTGCTATGAATGTTTAACCTGGAAAAGAGAGAGAATACAACTAGATCACCTGCTCGAGAAATTCACAATTCAATTGAGTCTAAACCATCCTCTCAAAAATGGATGATAATTTGATAACATGATAACATGATGATAACATGATAATGTTATGATAACATGCTAATGTTATCATGATAACATAATTTAATATTTATTTTAGATTTATGATATGTGTTAATTACTGCAGTAATCCTTCTAACTTAATGAGTCTAGTATGCTAATGATTTTTGAAAATAAGGCAGAAATATCGAAGAGAGACCTTAGATGGGGTCTGCATAGAATACCTGCAAAACGTGTTTCTGTGGGTTGTTAGTCATAGCAACTCAGAAAAATAAATTTGTCTTATATATCAAGTGATTAACTGAAATTCTCTCTCATTTTTGTGTGCCTTCTGTATACTCTTAAAAATATTACTTATTTAAAACTTATTTTTACACCCTTTTAAATATATTAAAATACGGATGAAAATGCATCCATGTTATAATTTTGCTTTGCATCAACAAACTCAATTGGCTTGAAACACTGATCTCATTTGAACCTGAAACAATAATTAATATACTAGTGATAGTTTTAAGAGTGAAATGGAGATGAATAGGTGAAACAAAAGGGAGTTTTTGGGCGTGGTGAAACTATTATGTCTGATACCACAATGGTGGATGCATGACATTATGCATTTGTCAAAACACATAGAATGTACAACAGGAAAAGACAACCCCAATATAAACCATGGACTTTTGTTAAAGAAGTGTATCGGGTATTATGTTTTCATTAATTGTTCAAAATGTACCACACTAATGCAACACTTTAATAATAGAGGAAAAGAGGGGATATATGGGAAATCCTGTACTATCTGCTTAATTTTTTTGGGTAAATATCAAACTTTTCTAAAAACATAATATATTGATTTTAAAAGGAGTGAAGTGTGCATCTTATTTTTACTTAAAACATTTTTTTTTCTATTTCTTTCTTTCTTTTATTTATTTATTTATTTTGGCTGTGTTTGGTTTTCGTTGCTGCATGCGGCTTTCTCTAGTTGCGGTGAGCTGGGGCTACTCTTCGTTGCGGTGCACGGGCTTCTCATCACAGTGGCTTCTCTTCTTGCGGAGCACGGGCTCTAGGTGCGCGGGCTTCAGTAGTTGTGGCTCGTGGGCTCTAGAGCGCAGGCTCAGTAGTTGTGGTGCATGGGCTTAGTTGCTCCGCAGCATGTGGGATCTTCCCGGACCAGGGATCAAACTCGTGTCCCCTGCATTGGCAGGCAGATCATTAACCACTGCACCACCAGGGGAGCCCCTGTTATTTTTAAAGCGGTCTCACTTCTCTTTTGTGAATGAATTCTCTACTCAGTTTCTTTCCATTTGATCTTCAAATCGTATTACACTTCGCCTTTACATGCATCAGGTTTTAGTGTTATTTTCCAGTTCTGATTTGTGTTACCATATAAGCTTTTATATTTAGATACATTTATATATATACATACACATTGATATTTATATATGTGTGTGTGTATGTGTACTCTGTATCCTAGACTATAAATGCCAGTGGAGAAGGAGCTACTGTGCTGTTTGCCTTGTGACTTATTCAGCACAGTGTACATGATTACAATTAACGTTACCTTGTCCCAGTGGATTTTCCCTTTAGTATTCAGAAGCCATGCTTTCAGAACTCCAGAGAGCTGATGTATACCTTTGTGTTTGACTAGCCATAAATAAGAACTGAGCTAGTGACACTGGTGGCGATAGAGAGGATAGATGATGGACTCACTGAAGTGGAGCTGAGAGAGAAAGTGTCTAGCCATGTCTAAGGCTTGGTGCACATAGTGAAGTCCAAGGAATACTCAGAATATGAACGCAGCAGCAAAGGGGCCTTCAGTAGAATATGAAAGTCTCAGGAAGTGGCTGCATACTCACACTCAAATAAGGAATTAAATGGTAAAGATGGTAAGTAAGTTAAATGGGTTTCTCAGACAAAGATCACCGTTTTACTTCTTGGTGTCTATATACAGGCTATCCAAAGTTTAACCTGATTGATGTCTTGCTTTCTGTTTAAGGTTTTAATATAACTTTCTGATTAAAGCATTTTTCATCATAATTTCCTAAAAGTACTTAGAAATTGGAATATGTTTCCAAATAAGTATTATGAAATTACTTCGGAGAATTTATCCAAATTGTGTGTATAGTAGGGCTACAGACAATGATATAGATTCCATGATACTGATATAATGTCCAGGAACTGGGAAAAAGACTTAGGGGCTACTTCCAGACATTCTTTATGGAAAAGAACAATCCACAGTAGTCTTCTCATCTAATAAATAGAAAAATTTTAAGTATTTTACGGTAATATGTCTTCTACCATGGATCCAGGCAAAACGATTCAGCATCTTTAAAGGACAGCGAGATCTCTGTGGTCTATTCCAGCTCTTCCATTCTGTGAGGTAAGGATGCACAGATGTTTTTCTATAGTGGATTTAGCGCACCAGAGACTATTACAAATGTGATTATGGATAACTTATTGTTATAATTTTTCAAAACTGTATATTTGTATATGAACATGTGTGTATCACAAAGTAAATTCCTGAGGAAAATATAATTATTTACATCTCCAACACATTATGTGCATCTGTGTAACTGATGATAATAAAAGCCCTGGGTGTGGGGCTATTGGTGAGGATCTGTGCTTGAGAGCAGGTGTCTTCAGGTGATTGCCTTCAGGAGTCTGCTGGATCTCGTTTGAAATCACTGCAAAATCTAGGAATTTCTCCTAAAGCCAAAGTTAACATTCACTGAGAGGTTGGCGGACAATTCCCTTCCAGATCGCCTACCTCTTTATACTTTCAGAACAGATTTAGAATGCAGGTTTCTACCAGAGGTAGCATAGAGTATACTCAACATGCCACTAAGCCTAACCCAGACACTTTGAATAGTAACTCAAGGCCTTTAAAAATGTATTGAGTCTAACCCACCTGTTTTATAGTGGTTGAAAATAAAAATAATGGTGGCATTCTAACAACACATAATTAAGAGAAGGAAAAAGAGGTTTAAATCCATAACTACCCAAACGATATTGGGATCACTTTAATTAAGGCTTCTTTGATTGCCAATTCTCTACCGCTACTTACAGTCAAGCTACTGGAGGAAGTATCTATAAATCATGTGTCCCCTTCATTGCCTCCCATTACTCCTTAACTCACTCTAGTTTCTCTTTTGTACCCACCACTCCACCAAAACTGATTTCTTGAAGCTTTACCAATGACTTCCTTGTTGCACAATCCAGTAGCTACTTTTTCAGATCTTCTGTGAGTTGATTGCTCAAGAGCACTGGCCAGTTCTTAACTCTCTCCTTGTTGGAGCTCTTATTTCTATCAGCTTCTGCTACTCTGGTTCTCCTCCAAGCTCCCTGGCTTCCCCTTTTTGGGTGTTCTTTGTTGGTTTTATCTGATTATTAATGTTAGATTTATAATCTAACTGATAATGTTGGATTTCCTCAGCCCTTAGCCTTGAGCCCTTTCTTTAACCAAAACTTCAATTACTTGCCTATATGTTGAGGACCGACTAATATCTTCAGCCCAGGCCTCTCCTCTGACCTCCACAGATGTGATAATTTAATGAAAAATCTCCATTTTGTTACCTCACAAGCACCTTAGAGTGCCCCCCTTTACATCTCCTCTATAGCAGTCATCACAATGTTAGTACATATTTGTGTTATTGTTGGGCCAGTGTAAGTCTGGTCCATTACACTGACACCCCCTTGAGAGCAAGAAACATTTGTTTTGTTCAGCACTTTGCACATAGTAAATGTTGGGTAAGTATCCAAATATCAACTCACTGCACTTCGGGTATGTAGTCCTTTCCTGGCCCTCAAATATTTTTCCTCACCTTCAGGGGGTTTTACTTGTTATTGTCTCTATCTGAACTGCTTTTTATTCCTACTTTCACATGGCCAGCTTCTGCTTATCATTCAGGTCTCAGCTCAGATGTTACTTCCTCACAAAGGCTTTTCCTGATGATCTGATCTAAAGTAGGCCAAAAGGTACATGAAAAGATGCTCAACATAGCTAGTTATTAGAGAAATGTAAATCAAAACTACAATGAGATATCACCTCAGCAGTCAGAATGGCCATCATCAAAAAGTCTACAAACAATAAATGCCAGAGAGGGTGTGGAGAAAAGGGAACCCTCCTACACTGTTGGTGGGAATGTAAATTGGTGCAGCCACTATGGAGAACAGTGTGGAGGTTCCTTTAAATACTAAAAATAGAGTTGCCATATGAGCTAGCAGTCCTACTCCTGGGCATATATCCAGAGAAAGGTCTAATTTGAAAACATACATGCACCACAATGTTCATAGCAGCACTATTTACAATAGCCAAGACATGGAAGCAACCTAAATGTCCACTGACAGAGGAATGGATAAAGAAGATGTGGTACATATATACAATGGAATACTACTTAGCCATAAAAAAGAACGAAATAATACCATTTGCAGCAACAACGTTGGAACTAGAGATTACCGTGCTAAATGAAGTAAGTCAGAAAGACAAATGCCACATGAAATCACTTATATGTGGAATCTAAAATATGACACAAATGAACTTATTTGTGAAACAAGTGGACTCACAGACATAGAAAACAAACTTATGGTTATGAAAGGGGAAAGGGGGTGGGGAAGGGATAAATTTAGGAGTTTGGGATTAACAGATACATACCACTATGTATAAAATAGATAACCAACAAGGACCTGCTGTATAGCACAGGGAACTATATTCAATATCCTGTGATAAATGATAAAGGAAAAGAATATGAAAAAGAATGTGTGTGTGTGTGTGTGTGTATGTATATATATATATAACTGAATCACTTTGCTGTACACCAGAAACTAACACAACATTGTAAATCGACTATACTTCAATTATAAATAAATAAATAAAGTTGCCTTCCTACTCTTACCCCAGTCATAGCACTTTACAACATGGTAGGATCTTCCAAAGTGGGTTCCTTTGTTTTTTTATCTCACCAGTAGAATGCCAGACTCTGAAGGAGTAAGAAGCTAATCTGCATTGTTCACCAGGGCAACCGTCTTGCCTCACACATAATACTAAGTCAGGAAACTTCTTCATGTTTTACAAGAATTAATAAAAAGTTTAACCAAGTTTAAAAGTATCACATGAAAGAGAGTGAGAGATTATGTATTGTTGTGGGATATGGGAAGATTTTATGGAGGAAGAAATAATTGAGTTGTGGCTTGTAAGACAGATAAGACTATATGAGGTTTTGCATTAGAATATGTGCACTAAGGAGCATTAAAAAAAGGGAACAGAACTGCAGCCTGATGAGATCTGTGTTTTAAGAAGATAAATCAAAAAACTGTGTAAAGAATGATGGCTTAGAGACTAAAATTAGGAAGTTAGGAGACTACTGCAACCTGCCAGGAAAGGAGTAGAGTCTGATTTTGAGAAGTGGCTTTGGAAAAAAAAAAAGAAGTGGAGATCAAGACAACCCAAAAGTATTTATTTGCTATCCGCATGTATATGTAGAATGAAGGATGAGAAGGTTATAATCTGTTTTGATAATAACATTTATGGTGTGCTAAGGAGCTTAGTGGTTGGGAAAAGGGTGGTTCGGGGATGAATTAAGGTTTGGAGACAAGTTTTGATGATCGCTGGATATATGAATTAAAAAGTGCAGCTGGTGGTTCAGTGTTTGGGTCTGGGATTCAGGGAAATGAGCAGGGCTAGAAATGAATATTTCAGAATCATCACCACATACATGGTACTTAACACACAACAATGGATGAAATTTCTCAGGGATGAGAAGAGAAGAAAGGATATAGCTAATAACTGAATATTGGTGGAAGTTTATGTAAAAAGGAACTAGAAAATAAAAAAAAAAAACTGTGAGAATATACCAACAAAGAAAGAGCATAATTCAGCTGACACATATGACTTGTTTTTCTTTTTTTTCTTTTTTTTTTTTTTCTTTTTACAAGAGATAAATAGACTGACACCAAGCACTGTACATGGATGACCACAACAAATGACTTGTTTTTCAATGAAAGTCTCTTACTATTCTTAGAAAGATGATTATAAAAGACAGTGTCATATGGTGCAGACAGCTTTAAATGATCAAATTATTCCTATTTAACTGTGAGAGCTGATGAATTTTTAATGTCAGATGTAAAGGTTGCTAATTCTGCCAAAAATGCAGTAGAACATTGGATCTTTCCATTGGAACTTCAATGACTTATCACTGTTGATGTTTTGTGTGCTAATCCCTATTTAATCCAGCCTTCCGAATGACAACTGGAAATCTCACCAATACAAAGAATTTTAGAATACTTGCTAATAATGTGCAATATATAAGTGAAAATGGTCAGAGCAGTGATTTTTGAATCTTTAGGGTGAGAAATTTTTGCCTATGTGCACTTTGCATCTGTCCTCAAATTCTAAAAGTGTATGTGTGTGCCCCTGAATTTTAACTTAGGAAAAATCAAGGATACTCAATACAATTATTTTAGAGGCTGACACTGCAGATAAATTGCCTATTTGGGTTATAGTGGTATTTAATCCTAGGGGAGCAGAGGACACAGATTCAAAATGCATTCTGTTATGATGATATATTTAGTTGTGAATTCTTCCATTTTGAATTCATAATTACAATGTCCCCATCCTTGAGGTTATTCTCAGCATTCAACCCTCTGATAAATTTGTCTACACAAAACGGCAGCTGGTCCACTGGCAATTGAACTGCTTTTGGTGACATAATTTCAAGATGTTTTTTAGAGTCTCTGAAAGAGAGCATCTGCCCACAGCTTTGGAAGCATTGTGCATGGGGCACTTTGCTTACATTTTCTCTAGGGACAAGGAGGCGGTGTGGGGTGACAGTTGGTCAGAATTGTCAGGTAAATAACTGTCTCGTGGAAAATGTTCCTTTGCTGGTTTTAGTTCCCATGCTTAGTAGAATTACAAGCCTTGTTATTGAGGAAAGAAAAATAATGGTAATGAGGTGATCAGTGTAGGTCAAGAAAGAAAAGTCAGGTTTTTCTAAAGTCTTTTTAAAATTCAGTCCCCAAATGAGACTATGATAGAAAAAGAAAAAAATAATAAAACAAATGGAAAAATCCAGGTGATCTAAAGGCAGAAGCTATTCTAAATGGAATTAATTCTCTTAGCACACTTTCAGGTTAGGTTTTATGAAATCTATTTGTTTCACACAAAAGAGAAAAAATTTGCATCTGACCTTGTAGTGGAGAAAGACTCCGCTGATTTTAGGGCAGCAAGAATTGAAGGTGAACCATAGAATTATTACTCCAACCCATGCTATTTTGAACATCTTCTAAATGATTCAAGCCACAGTTTGTCTGACCCAAGGGAATAACTCGCTTTCAAAATCCCCTGGCAAATCCTGCCTTATTGGAAGTAGTTAAAAAAGGGATGAATGGATACATTTTCTTCACAGTCCTTTATGGGACAAAAACAATTTTGTACTGACCTTATCCTAAATCACCAAAGCACACGACTGTAAGAAATCAAAGTGACAAGCAAAACTAAAGGGAGATATTTGTAATGATGAAATCGTTCTGTATTTTGATTGTGGTAGTGGTTACACAAATCTATACATGTGATGAAATTGTGTAGGACTATACGTCAACATTGCACCATTGTTATTTTCCTAGTTAGGTCCAGTTTCCCCATGCAATCATTGGGGAAAACTGAATGAAGGATACACAGGAAATCTCTGTACAATCTTGGCAACTTCCTGCAAAGCCATAATTATTTAAAACCAAAAAGTTAAAAATAAATATACAACAAAATAAATAGAAAAATATCAAAAACTCTTCCCACCACATGCCGTATGTCTCATCCTTCTCATCTGCTAGATTTGAACTTATTACGTCACTTCCATAGAGAGCACTTGAGTAACTCCTCTACCTAAAGTCACTTCCTTCTATCTTGCATTACCAGCATTTTTCTTTATCTCAGCCCCCTACGTTTCTCCTTCATAGCACTTCTCAGCACATATGTAATTATATACTCATTGGTTTCATGATTTGATAAATGTCTATTCATTCAGCACTTAACAAATATATGTTGAGAACCTACTATGTACCAAGCCCTATTTTAGATATTGAGGATACAGCAGAAAAGTCAGAAAGGATCCCTGGCAGACCAATAAGGGCCCTTCTCTCACAGAGCTCACATTCTAGTAGGTAAGGATGACAATAAACAAGTAAGTACAAAAATCACTAAGAAAAATATCAAATAGCAACACATTTTGCAGAGAAATAGAGGATGGTAATATAATAGAGAATTATTGGATGGCTACTTAACATTGCGTTATTAAACTGTGCCAGTTAGGTACAGTGATGTAACGTTTGAACGGAGGCCTTAGTTATGGAGAAGGAACCGGCCGTGCAAAAATCTGAGTGGTGTGGGGTAGAGACAAAGGGAGTACTTCCCAGGCAGAGAAAAAAGAAAGCACAACTTCCTTGGACTGGGAAAGACCTTGGTGTTTTCAGTGGTAAGAAGGAAGCCAGTGTATATGGAGTGGAGTGAATGAGAAGGGATCATAGGAGATCAAGTCAGAGAGGCACGAAGGAGCCAGATCATCTAGGGCTTTAAATGCCAGGGTAAGAGGTGTACTGGAGATCTATTGGAGAGCTTTGAGCTTTCAGTTTTGTCCGTTTTTAGTCATCACTGATGCAAACCTAGACACTTTGGCACATAAAACATTGTCTGAGTTATGGTAAACACTGTTTTTGATGAAACATTAAATTAATTATGGACTGTGCCTCTTGAGAAATGTAGAATCTTCTCCCCCTTGGCTAACAACCTCTTTTAAACCTTCTGGAAGCCTTCCTTTGTGTTCTAAATGTGAGAGTACAAGTTCTAGGGCTTCTTTGAACAGCTGTGGCGGCCACAGAGAACTTTCTTCACTTAGTGGCCATGGGTAGACTTTAGATGTGTCTGAAAAATTAAATCCAGGTGGCTGTAGAAGATACACTTCTGATGGTTTTGCTTAGATCAAGTCCTTTCTGGAATGAAGACCTTGAGAACTGTCCAACCTGGGAATGCCACCCACACCCAGCTCCTCTACTCTCTACCTTACAGCACACACTTGAACTTCTGCAGGCTTCCCTTTCATCAGTACTTCTTTATTACACTCCCATTGTGTTCCAGGCAACTCCTTAGGAACTAGGGAGACAGTGAAGAGGCATACAAATAAGGTATCGTTCTGATGCAGCTAGTGTTTCATTAGGGAGAGCCAAGCAATATAAAGTAAAATTAAAATGAACAGAAAGACGGCCCCCCCAGTTTTCTGCTAGCAATTATTCTTTCATGAAAATGAACCCAGTTGATGTGATGGATACTAGAGGAGAGGACTATTTTAAATGAGGGGGGTGTGCAGTTCATGTATAGCCTCTCTGAGGGGCTGAAGCTGGGAATACCTGAGATAAGGTATTTAGTCCCTCCCCCAACCCCAAAATCAGCTGTTCTGGTTGAAATGAAAGAATAAGTGCAATCAGAGCACAAGCCAGGGAACATTCATGTTTGTGTTTTAAGTTCTCATCTAAGCCTCCTTCATAATGTTTGAAACAAGTATTGGGATGCCTCTTGATTAACAAGATTTTCAGACTGTTTCTACCATTGATGTGCAGAGATCAGAAGCCTGGCAGAGTCCCCTTGGTCAGGCTCCTCCAGCAATTTGCTGCAGGGCGTCTTTAGTCATCTGTACCATCCTTTCAATGTGACCATTTGCTTGAGGGGACTGAGATACAATGATGACAACCTGGATAAAGCTCCTGTTCAAAAAATCCTTAAATACCACTGAGGAGACTGCGTAACAAATCTTAAAATGTAGCACTGTTGAATAATGTATTTGCAAGCAAAAAAAAAGGCAAAAAGAAAATTCTGGCATAAACATATAATTTTTGGATATTCTGAATATTCTCATTTGTACTTTTTTTGTTGGTTTTTTGTTTTGTTTTTACATCAGGGTTTGATTGCATTGGGCAGAGCAGTTTCAGCGACCATCAACTAAGGCCTGCTTGGTCCCAAAACAAGAAACAATGTGTACTGCTAGAAAGAGCATGGCTACAGTGACAGACCTGAGTTAAGGCTTAGACCCTTACATGCTATATGACTGTGGGAAACTTATGAACCTCTTTGAACCTCTTTTTCCTCATCTGTAAAATGGTGATGATTATATCTACATCATGAAATTATTATAAAGATTAGATGTAATGGCCATACAAAACTGATTACCAAACTTGGCTCATAAAAGTCACTCCATAAAAGATAGTCATTGTAAATAACATTATTAAAATCAATACTGGTTATTGACTAAGCCTCTTGATCACCTTGCATGGATGGCCCTTGATATTTGGCAATTGTTTGAGAATCTGTAAGAATATCACATAAGATCAAAGTCTCATAAACTACAGTAAAGGCGTATTTGCAAACATTGGAATCATGTAATTGAGATGATTGACTGTAGAGCCCTGTATATTGATTCTTCTTAAAGACACTTATGATTCCTGTCCCCCTGCCCCCAAGTCTCACTGTAAGACCAGTCCAGTTGGAATCACTCGCTGGATACATCTCCTTATTTCTTGGATACTGTGCTGAATTATATATTCAAGTTATTGTTCATTGACATGAATTTAAGGCAAAAACACTTAGAGTAAAAATACATTCTTAGCATTGCAGATAATTGATTCAAGCTATTATTGGGCCAGAAAGAATGACATGGGCCTCCCCTTCTCAGATCCCAGTTCCTGGGAAAATGTTTTGGAGAATTTGCTGTCACTCCTCTAAGGGTAAATTATGGTACTTTTTAAATGCCTGAGTCACTGAGTTCTCACCATGGGCATCTTCAAAAGGAACTTACAGGCTTTATCTCTGAAATGAAAAGTTGGAGCAAATCATTACTATATAATTACCATGCACTGGCCTTTTACTGTGTACCAGGTCTACGCTAAGTGCTCGATTTTAGTTGTAATCTCATTAAGTCCTCATAGCAACCCTATGGGGTATGGACTATTATCCCATTTCATAGAGGAGAAAACTGAGCATCAAGGATTTGAGATGACTTTGCTAAAGGTCACAGCTGGTTAATAGCTATCAGGGGCGAACCAACTACTTGTCCACTCTAAGTTTAGAGCTCAGGAAAATGGTTAAGCACAAGATTTTTAGTGGCTTGATTTTATTTGTATCAATTCTGCAGATTCTTGAAAGGACTGTGGAACGCATTTTGAAAGTGGCATTTCTCTAAGAAGTAAGTGGAGTGAGGACATGTCATTGGTGGATAATGGGGTCTGGGACCTGTTAAAAGTACCTGGTGAAGAAAAATGTGTTTCCTCAACTGCATCCTGGTTGAAAAGGGGTCAAGTTGAGTTGTGAACCCTAAAATTTCTCCCAATTCCTCTGGAGACCTTGTATAAAATCTAGGGCTCTGTCTAAAGAAAAAAAGATAGAATGAGGATATTCAAAGCCAGAGAAACCACAATAGAGAGAAAAGTAGATATTAATAGATACACTGAGAAAGTAGGTGAATGAAAAGTGGATCTTCCCTATTTATATAAATCTAAAATTGCACTTGGTCAAAAGTTACTGATAAGGGCTTCATTATGGACTCCACATGAAGGTGATTCAGTAACATATCATCTGAGAAATTTGTCAAATATTTGATTAATATGCTATATGTTTTGGTAGCACGGAGGATAATTAGGGAACCAAAAATACTTCCTGCCCTCATGGAACTCACGTTCTAACGGGACAGACAGACAACCAAAAAGGCAGTTCCAATACAGAGGGGTATATATAGTATATAATGTAGGACGTACAGGGGATTATGGAAGCTCATAGGAAGGAAACCAAACTTTTTTGTAGATCCTGGAAGGATTATTGGAAAAAAAAGACATTTAAACTGGGACCTGAAGGATGAGTAGAAGTCAATCGGTCTAGCAGTGTGAATAACTAGGTGTGTACATGGGGGTAGGGAGTGACTGGCGTCCTGATTTCTTGGCTCCTGTGGACATATCAGGACAAGTGAAAAATAAAACTCCTCCTTCCCCCAGCTCTGGAAGAACAGGGCCCATATCTGTTTATACACAAGTGAGCTCACTGCATCTCTATACATTTCTCCAGTCAAGCCTTTCAACAGGGATTATGACGAATGTTTTCAGAGCAGGAGAGGATGGAGGCTAGTTCTTTGAGTGAAGGAATAGTAAACAGCCTTAATCCTGGTAGATGGTGACTTTTCTTAGAAACATTGGATAGAACCAGAGATTAGGGTTTGTATAAATGCTAGGGGACTGATATCTCTCCCCAGTACAGCACCCCTGAGAGGTGATCGAACCTCTGATTAAGTGGTTTATGCATACATGGATGGAGTTCGGGTGGCATAGCATGTAGTCAGGAATGATCACTAGCCCCTTGGCCTTGACAGCTAAGGTGAAGATCCCTTTACCTGTTCTTGTCATAGAAATATTGGTGCTTTCCATATGAAATGGGCCATATGAATTTAGATAATGAGCATTTGTAGGATGACCACAGTAGCTAAAAACAGGGTCCCTCTCATGGCACAAAGTAAACCTGGCATTATTTTAAACCCCATGGAAAGGGGCTCAAGTAATGACTGACAATGAATTTCCTAGTAGCCAGGACAGGTTTTGAAATCAGACTTAATTTGAATTAGAAAAATTTAAAAATGCATTTTTGCTCCAAAGAGTTGGTATAATTCATTTCATACCTCATATATATTACAAGACCCCAAAGCAAGGGAGAACATGGCATATACTGTGAACTGAAAGTAATTCACAATCTTATGGGGATAGTGTCATCTAAGCTAAAATCTGACAGATTATTTGGTAGCAAACTAAGACAGAAAGGAGGTGGAAAGTTATCTGGGTAAGCACATCTCAGGCTTAAGAAACATCATGTGCAAAATTAGTAGGAGAGAGAGTATGACATATTTGAGCAGCTTAAAGAAATGTGGTATGCCTGAAGTGCCAGTAGCATTTGGACCATCATGTCTGAAATACAGAAGAGAGAATTGAGTGGGAAATTTTGTATTTTTCAGTATATGCATGGTAATAGAAACCAGGAGAATATTTGGAAAGATGAAAAGGACCTGGGACAAAAGTGTTAATATTTAAAGATTGGCAAAGAAGGAGATAGAGAGAGACTAGAAGAATAGGAAACAAACAATAGGAGAATGTAGAATCCTTCATGCCAAGAAACAAATTTTCAAGAACAGATTGTTGTTAACCTAGCCAACTCCCATTAAGGGTTCAAATAAGGCAAGGGATGAAGCCTTGTTAGATTTAGCAACTAGAATAATTTTGGTGACCTTGGCAAGCACAATTTTCATGTTATAGTTAAGGCACAAGTCAAATTACAGTGGGCTTTAGAGTGGATAAGATGTGAGGACAGAGAAAGAAAATGTAGATCACTTTGCTTTCTAGTCAAAACTCTTGGAAAGTGAAGAAAAAATATAATAACTTAAGAGTGATGTGGGTTTCAAAATTGCAGTATGGAGACAATATCTCCAGCATTTATAATAAAACTATAATTTCCTGTCTTAAAGTATTAATTTCTTAACTAAAAGGCATCATATTGTATGGTGTGACTATTATAGCTATGTGTTAATTAAAGATATGTAATAGGAATCTATTGTATGTATAATTTTACACTAGGTATTATCAGAGAGAATGCATTTATTCAACCTAGATTTATTGAACATGTGCAGTATGCCAAATACTGTGCTGGTTGCTGGTGAATGTGGAGATGCAGAAGACAGTGTCCTCTCTCATAAAGTTCAAAGGCTATGGGGGATAGGGTTGTGTATTAGCGGTCCCAGCTTCTGTATCAGCCATACTATTTCCTGAATTTAGACATGGCTGGGCTTGAATTTCAGTCTAGTTGGAACAGAATTCCAGAACTCTACATACACAATGATAGCAGAGTGCTTGTCTCAATGCTGATTCTCTAGCCTATTTCAGTAAATTCATTTCTGAGCTCTGGGTTAGAGGAGGCTACAAGAAGAAACTGAAGAAGCTATGAACACAAAAACGCAAGAATAATGAGGACTCTGGAAAACATGCAGCAGCCTGTAACGTGTCAGCAGCAGTGGTGATTGATGGGAGAAAAGCCAGAGAGGAAGAGGAAGTCATATGGTAGCTATCATATAGAAACAGAGGTCTCGTTTATAAGCACCCATAAACTACTTCATCGATCCTTTCAGATATAATCGAGGGAAGGATGCTTGTAGAGGTCTGGAATTGAAATCAGTAGGTTAAAAAAAGGACAAACCAGCAAAATATAGCTTACTCTTGTTACCTTGATTTCATAAATATAACCCCCAAAACACTTGGGTCACACATGCAAACAAATAACCATAACACACAGCAGAATTAAATATACATTAACAAGAGGTGCAAAGTAACTATGAGAACGAAAAAAAAATGCAGGATGTAATTCTAAATAGATGAACAGAGAAAGCTTTATGGAGGATGTGGCACTTGGATATAGTGGAAAGATAGGATTATTTCTTGTGATCTCATAGTCTAGTTATAAAAATATTGCACATAATTGGCACCAAGTAAATTGTTGTTACAGGAAGCCATTTTGAAGCAAATTGAGTCAACGCAGAAGAAGGATCTAAATGGGAGAAATGGGGTTAATTTGGGAATGCTTCTTGACAAGGGCTTCCTACACTGAAAGGATGTTCTGTCCTAGGAAGACACTAGGAGGAATTGCTTCACGGAACAGAAAGAAATGAATTGATTGTAACTGGAATGTGGGAAGCAGGAGGAAGGGCTGCAGCTCAGAAGGCCCGCTGAATGGAATTTGAATTTAATTCAGAAAACTGCTATTTGACCTCAACATTTTAGAACCTAAAATATACTCATTTTTTAACCTTATCCTGGATTTCGTTCATTTTTAAACCATATCAAAATTGCAAACTCATTTCTATTTGCATTTGTGTTCCCTGGATAAAGCCTTGATTCATAGCACAGAATAAGAATCAGACCAAGTAATATTTAGAATATAAGATTTTATACTTTCAAAGAGACTTACAGTTTTTAATTTAGAAAATGTTCCTATGAGATATTGATTTTTTTAAACCTGCTGTAACATTTAAATTGGAGTTAAGCTATTTTTCTGCATTCAGGGATAAACCCTTTAAGAGAATTTATATGCATTTGCAAATGTACGTGGAAGATTAATACAGACCTGAATGTTTAAAATTTTTAAATAACCTTACTAAATATTAATTTATAAATTTCTGTTTGAAGGAAATTTTTTAAAGTTCAACTAGCTATTTATAGTAACTGATATTTAATTAAGATAAAGACCAATTCAAAATAGCTTTATTTTTCTGAAAGCCAAAACATTTGAGACAAATTTCATTTGAGACCACTTTTCTTCAACTTTTGAAGTCCCTTATATATATATTCGAAATTCTAAACTCCAATCATTTTTTCCAAGCCCATTTTAATTTTGTTTTATTTAGTTTTGCTCTACTAAGGATTTTCCATTTTGATAGGATCATAAAACCATCTCTTCTAAGTAGAAGGTGGGACTATAATCTTTTAATGCTTAACTCTAAGTGGAAGGACTAGTAATTGCATATCTAAAGAATAATTGGTTGATCATCACCAGCTGCTTGACCATTTTAAATTTACACATTTACAGTAAGCTTTTCTCCTAACTCTGAAAGTTTTACTGAAAATTCATTTTCAAGCCATTTTTCCAAGGAGAAATAGTTACTACTGACACTATCACTAGAGTATTTTAAATTGAGACGATAAAACAGTATGAGTGGCGTTACCTCTTTTAGAACGCTGCAACTAAACACAAAACCATTCTCAGCTCTGTAATTGGTTTCAGATAGCAGTAAAAGATATGAGGACCACGAATATTGATGAAAAATACAGGTACCTTAAGTCATATGTACCTCAAATAAGAGTGGCAAAAAGCAAATTATCTTTTCACTGCCTTTTTGCTGTCAACCCAGAAGTGCACACAGAAGTTGATGGCAGCAGAGGATACTGTTGCCAACATTTCATGAGAATTTTTCTTCTTGTAGGTCTGTATGAGTCTCTACCAGTTCCTCCACAAATATGGGTCAAGGAACCCTCACTGAATTTGAACTTCTGCTTAAATTAAAGCTCAAATTGAGGGACAATCTTTTCAAGTAATTACCAAAAGCCTTGCCCTGTTTCCTTCCTGTATATATATATTTTTAAGTATTTGTTTATTTATTTATTTATGGCTGTGTTGGGTCTTCGTTTCTGTGCGAGGGCTTTCTCTAGTTGTGGCAAGTGGGGGCCACTCTTCATCATGGTGCGCGGGCCTCTCACTATCGCGGCCTCTCCTGCTGCGGAGCACAGGCTCCAGACGCACAAGCTCAGCAGCTGTGGCTCACGGGCCCAGTTGCTCCGCGGCATGTGGGATCTTCCCAGACCAGGGCTCGAACCCGTGTCCCCTGCATTGGCAATTGGCAGGCAGATTCTCCACCACTGCGCCACCAGGGAAGCCCTCCTTCCTGTATATTTTAAGCTTCATGTATTTCCCCTGCTCTTAATTCCAGCCATACCCACTTTGTCCAGTAAGTGCAGAAAAACCACCTTGCCTTATCAGGGACTTAAGGAAGATGCATTTGGAGATAATGTTTAAGAGGCATAATAAAAGGATTTCTCATAAACCCCTTTTAATTTCCTGGTTTCTAACTTTTCCAGACTGAACCATAGGTAGAAGATGTCTCCTGAGATATTTGAAATGTACTAAGGCCCCTAATCCTTGTTTACTTCCTCCTAAATCTCCTAGGAGAACAGAAGAAAAGGTGAACATCTAGACAAACTCAGAAAGTTACTTTTACCAAAGAAACCAAAATGAAACAAAATAAACAAAACCTGTGGTCAATTAAGGGAGTCTTTAGATGGTATTAAACACATGGTATTTTCCCCTTTGGCCTAGTTTTGAGCATTGCAATTGGGACTGTGAGGTTTGCTTAGTTTTGTGTTGTCACTTCTATTTAATCCCTTCATGAATCTTTCACCAAAAATGAACTCATTTTAAGATGAAGTGGTGAATTAATGCAGTTATATAATCTAGCAAAGACATCTAATTCGAGAGTATGTCAATTAGAATGTGGCAGGGCCTCTGGCCTTTGCAATCAAAATACTAGTCTACTGTTGTAACAGGGCTTTTTTTTTTTTTTTTTTTTTTTTTTTTTACCCTCAGATGCCTTTTACTTAGAAAAATTTTCACTATTTTTAACTTCCCTAATATCAGAGGTCAACAAGTTGTGCTCTGCAACTTTCATAGAGGAACATGAAAGGCAAAATGAGAGTTTAGTTCTGTAGTCTCAAGCATGGGGCCCCAGGCATCCTGGAGTGGGCTGTTCCCCCTTAGACCAGCAGGCAGCAGAGCTGAAATGCAGCTGTGGGCTTGATGCTACTCGGAACCTTTCCAGAGGTGTGCCAGGTCATGGAGTTAATGCTACTCAGGTAAGTGTGAATTTACTGTGGGAGTGAAGTCGTTGAATGTGTTGTTCCAAAATAAATGTTAGGTTGGAAAGAGTAGGCACACCAAAATTGTTATTTCCAAAAATCATTTTAAAAAATGCACTGCATACCACGCCCTGGCCATACAAGCGTGGACCCCCGCCCAGTGGAGGGAGAACCCTCAACTGGACACAAGCCCCCCCTGCCTGGGCGGGAGCAAGAAAACTCGAGGAACTCCCTGAACCCTGAGAGAGAGGGAGGACCGGGATCCAAAAGGGTTGGTTGAGAATAAACTATTGGGGCCTTCTTCCCTTCAATACAGTCTGGTATTTGTAAGAGTTGAGGACCTGGGCCCCATTCAACCGGCATATACATATTCTCTGGAGACAGCAATTCATTTCACATCAACGTCAACCTAAGGAAAGCATACAATCACTCACTACTGCTCTTGCCCTGGACTATTAAGGAAAAGCTGCCCAGTTGTTTCATGTTAAATTGTGACTAAGGAACCACCAGACCTTATGAGTTGCAAGTAATCCTGTACATTAAAAGAGAAATTATCATATGAGGTGAAAAAAAAAATGTACTGCATAAACTTATTTCTGTCCTGGTTTCTAAGTGTGTTATGTGGCCGGTTTTCTGATAGAAGTAACACTATGATGGTATATGTTGCAGATTTATGTTTGAGCTTTTCACATTTTCAATCTAGGACCATGATTAAAAAGGTCAAGAAGGGGCGTCTTCTGTGGCCAGAGTGAGGGCAATGTGCATGTGTAAGGGTTAGGAGTAGTGAAATATACTAGGAAGGGTGGGACAAAGCATACTGCTCTCAGCAAATGAATCATTCTCTCAGAGAAAGGGGATGTTGTGTGAGGAGAAAGACTAATCACCCTCAGGAAACCCTACCATCACATATGTGAAAGGTCCCCGCTATCATTGCAGAGATTTTGGGAATGACAATTTATTGCTGCAATTGTATCTTTTCTTTCCTAGCTTACTGACATTGGCAAGGTTTTCCACAAAGGAGAAACTACTGAAAATGAGTTGCAAACTGCAACCCTTAAGAGTGGCCAGAGATTACAGACATGGGAACAGGGATACAAATGACAGTTGACTTTTCAACATAAATAATGGAGGACAGAGGACAATGGGTAAATATGTTTAAAGTACAGGAAGAAATAAACGTAACCTAGGTTGTCTTCAGCAAATATATCCTTCATAAGTAAGTCAAAGACATTTGCAGATTCTTGTCTCAGATTCCTCATGAGAAAGACTGGAGGCAGGGCACAGGATGAGAAATCCCCCTTTGTCATCAGACCAAGAAAAAGGAGATAACAGTTATGAAGCTCCATAGGAATCATCCTCCTCTATTGCCCATATGGAATACAAGTCTTAATTCACTGGGGAAATGACAATAAGCCCTGTCACTCTCAGGTATAGGTGAAGACCAATTTTATCTGGGAGAAAGAAACAGAAAAATCTCTCTATACCTAGAGGAAGGACAGGAACACACCCTTGTCTCAGAACAATAGAGACACCCTACTGCAGAGGAAGGAATAGGATCAATGAGAAGGTCTCACAATGAGACCAAAGAAGACAGATAACCTGCTGGCAACTGAGATTGAGCCAGAATATCAGAGAACATCCTCCACCCTCTATCACCAGGTTAGTGAGCTTTGAGCAACAACAATCTTCTGCTGAGAGAGTGTTAAAAGAGACTTTCTTTGAGGCATACATGAAAGACCTTCAGCAGAAAGAGGAGCAGACATTAAGGAAATCCTCTGGAAACCCAGCTTGTACTCTAAATATGAAGAAACACTGGAGGAATTTGAAGACTATGGTGCACTGAAGGTAATCATAGCAACTATAAACCCCTACTCAGGTCAAAGACTTAGTGTACAGATAGTCTTCCACACTGAAGAGCAAGCACAAGAGAGACATGCTCATTTCTGGGCATACATAATATAAACTTTATTTCCAACTGTCCTAAATAAAATGCACAGCATTTAACAAAAAATTATCAAACAAAGAAGCAAGTGAAAACATTATCAACTAAGCAATCAACAGAACGAGAATCAGATATGATTCAGTTGTTGGTTCTACCAAACTACGAAATTAAAACAAAAAACAACTTTGATTAGCAAGTCCCTAACTGAAAAGGTAAACTATATGCAGGATCATATGGAAAATTTCAATAGGAATATGGAAACTATAATAAATGATCAAGTGGAAATGGAGAATAAAAAACACAAAAAGGTAGACAAAAAACTCCTTTGTCAGTCTCATCAATAGACTTAATGCAGCCGATGAAAGAACTGGTGAACTTGAAGACAGGTCAACAGAAATTACAAAAAAGTACACACAAAAAGGGAAAAAAGGGGAGGAGCTTCAAGATGGCGGAAGAGTAAGACGTGGAGATCACCTTCCTCCCCACAAATACATCTACATGTGGAACAACTCCTACAGAACCCCTACTGAACGCTGGCAGAAGACCTCAGACCTCCCAAAAGGCAATAAAATCCCCACGTAACTGGGTAGGCCAAAAGAAAAAAGAAATAACAGAGACAAAAGAATAGGGATGGGACATGCACCAGTGGGAGGGAGCTATGAAGGAGGAAAGGTTTCCACACACTAGGAAGCCCCTTCAAGGGCAGAGACTATGGGTGGCGGAGGGAGGAAGCTTTGGAGCCACAGAGGAGAGCGCAGCAACAGGGGTGCGGAGGGCAAGGCGGAGAGGTTCCCGCACAGAGGATCGGTGCCGACCAGCACTCACCAGCCCGAGAGGCTTGTCTGCTCACCCACTGGGACAGGTGGGGACTGGGAGCTGAGGCTCGGGATTCGGAGGTCAGATCCCAGGGAGAGGACTGGGGTTGGCGGCGTGAACACAGCCTGAAGGGGCTAGTGCGCCACAGCTAGCTGGGAGGGAGTCTGGGAAAAAGTCTGGAGCTGCCTAAGAGGCAAGAGACCATTGTTTCAGGGTGCGCAAGGAGAGGGGATTCAGAGCGCTGCCTAAACAAGCTCCAGAGACGGGCACGAGCCGCGGCTATCAGCGCGGACCCCAGAGACGGGCGTGAGACGCTAAGGCTGCTCCTGCAGCCACCAAGAAGCCTGTGTGCAAGCACATGTCACTCTCCACACCTCCCCTCCTGGGAACCTGTGCAGCCCACCACTGCCAGGGTCCCGTAATCCAGGGACAACTTCCCCAGGAGAACACACGGCGCGCCTCAGGCGGGTGCAACGTCACGCCGGCCTCTGCCGCCGCACGCTCACCCCGCATCCATACCCCTCCCTCCCCCCGGCCTCAGTGAGCCAGAGCCCTGAATCAGCTGCTCCTTTAACCCCGTCCTGTCTGAGCGAAGAACAGACGCGCTCAGGCGACCTACATGCCGAGGCGGGGCCAAATCCAAAGCTGAACCCCAGGAGCTGTGCAAACAAAGAAGAGAAAGGGAAATATCTCCCAGCAGCCTCAGGAGCAGCAGATTAAATTTCCACAGTCAACTTGATGTACCCTGCATCTGTGGAATACCTGGATAGACAACATATACCAAAGTGAGGAGGTGGATTTTCGGAGCAACGATACATATATTTTTTTCCCTTTTTCTCTTTTTGTGAGTGTGTATGTGTATGCTTCTGTGTGTGATTTTGTCTGTATAGCTTTGCTTTTACCATTTGTCCTAGGGTTCTGTCTGTCCATTCTTTTTTAGTATAGTTATTAGCACTTGTTATCATTGGTGGATTTGTCTTTTGGTTTGGTTGCTCTCTTCTTTCTTTCGTTCTTTCTTTTTTTCTTATTACTTAAAAAATTTTTTTAATACTTATTTTTTATTTTAATAACTATTTTATGTTACTTTATTTTATTTTATTTTATTTTATCTTCTTCTTTCTTTCTTTTTTTTTCTCTCTTTTGTTCTGAGCCGTATGGAGGACAGGCTCTTGGTGCTCCAGCATGGCGTCAGGGCTGTGCCTCTGAGGTGGGAGAGCCAAGTTCAGGACATTGGTCCACAAGAGACCTCCCAGATCAACGTAATATCAAATGACAAAAATCTCCCAGAGATCTCCTTCACAATGCCAAGACCCAGCTCCACTCAATGACCAGCAAGATACAGTGCTGGACACCCTATGCCAAACAACTAGCAAGACAGGAACACAACCCCATCCATTAGCAGAGAGGCTGCCTAAAATCATAATAAGGCCACAGACACCCCAAAACACACCACCAGACATAGACCAGCCCACCAGAAAGACAAGATCCAGCCTCATGCAGCAGAACACAGGCACTACTCCCCTCCACCAGGAAGCCTACACAACCCACTGAACCAGCCTTAGCCACTGGGGTCAGACACCAAAAACAACGGGAACTATGAACCTGCAGCCTGCGAAAAGGAGACCCCAAACACAGTAAGTTAAGGAAAATGAGAAGACAGAGAAACACAAAGCAGATGAAGGAGCAAGGCAAAAACCCACCAGACCTAACAAATGAAGAGGAAATAGGCAGTCTACCTGAAAAAGAATTCAGAAAAATGATAGTAAAGATGATCCAAAATCTTGGAAATAGAATGGAGAAAATACAAGAAACGTTTAACAAGGAGCTAGAAGAACTAAAGAGCAAACAAACTGTGATGAACAATGCAATAAATGAAATTAAAAATTCTCTAGAAGGGATCAACAGCAGAATAACTGAGGCAGAAGAACGGATAAGTGACCTGGAAGATAAAATAGTGGAAATAACTACCACAGGGCAGAATAAAGAAGAAAGAATGAAAAGAATTGAGGACAGTCTCACAGACCTCTGGGACAACATTAAATGCACTAACATTCGAATTATAGGGGTCCCAGAAGAAGAAGAGAAAAAGAAAGGGACTGAGAAAATACTTGAAGAGATTATAGTTGAAAACTACCCTAATATGGGAAAGGAAATAGTCAATCAAGTCAGGAAGCTCAGAGAGTCCCATACAGGATAAATCCAAGGAAAAACACACCAAGACACATATTAATCAAACTATCAAAAATTAAATACAAAGAAAAAATATTAAAAGCAGCAGGGGAAAAAGAACAAATAACATACAAGGGAATCCCCATAAGGTTAACAGCTGATCTTTCAGCAGAAACTCTGCAGGCCAGAAGGGAGTGGCAGGACATATTTAAAGTGATGAAGGAGAAACACCTACAACCAAGATTACTCTACCCAGCAAGGATCTCATTCAGATTTGATGGAGAAATTAAAACTTTTACAGACAAGCCAAAGCTAAGAGAATTCAGCACAACCAAATGAGCTTTACAACAAACGCTAAAGGAACTTCTCTAGGCAGGAAACACAAGAGAAGGAAAACACCTACAATAACAAACCCAAAACAAGTAAGAAAATGGTAATAGGAACATACATATCGATAATTACCTTAAATGTAAATGGATTAAATGCTCCAACCAAAAGATATAGACTGGTTGAATGGATACAAAAACAAGACCCGTATATATACTGTCTACAAGAGACCCACTTCAGACCTAGGGACACATACAGACTGAAAGTGAGGGGATGGAAAAAGATATTCCATGCAAATGGAAATCAAAAGAAAGCTGGAGTAGCAATTCTCATATCAGACAAAATAGACTTTCAATAAAGACTATTACAAGAGACAAAGAAGGACATTACATAATGATCAAGGGATCAATCCAAGAAGAAGATGTAACAATTGTAAATATTTATGCACCCAACATAGGAGCACCTCAATACATAAGGCAAATACTAACAGCCATAAAAGGGGAAATCAACAATAACACAATCATAGTAGGGGACTTTAACACCCCACTTTCACCAATGGACAGATCATCCAAAATGAAAATAAATAAGGAAACACAAGCTTTAAAGGATACATTAAACAAGATGGACTTAATTGATATTTATAGGACACTGCATCCAAAGACAACAGAATACACATTCTTCTCAAGTGCTCATGGAACATTCTCCAGGATAGATCATATCTTGTGTCACAAATCAAGCCTTGATAAATTTAAGAAAATTGAAAGTGTATCAAATATCTTTTCCAACCACAACGCTATGAGACTAGATATCAATTACAGGAAAAGATCTGTAAAAAATACAAACACATGGAGGCTAAAAAACACACTAATTAATAACCAAATGATCACTGAAGAAATCAGAGATGAAATCAAAAAATACCTAGAAAAAGATGACAATGAAAACACGACAACCCAAAACCTATGGGATGCAGCAAAAGCAGTTCTAAGAGGGAAGTTTATAGCAAGAAAATCCTACCTTAAGAAACAAGAAACATCTCAAATCAACAACCTAACCTTACTCCTAAAGCAATAAGAGAAAGAAGAACAAAAAAACCCCCAAAGTTAGCAGAAGGAAAGAAATCATAAAGATCAGATCAGAAATAAACGAAAAAGAAATGAAAATAATGACAACAAATATCAACGAAATTAAAAGCTGGTTCTTTAAGAAGATAAACAAAATTGATAAACCATTAACCAGACTCATCAAGAAAAATGGGAGAAGACTCAAATCAATAGAAATGAAAAAGAGTGAAGTAACAACTGACACTGCAGAAATACAAAGGATCATGAGAGATTACTAGAAACAACTATATGCCAATAAAATGGACAACCTGGAAGAAATGGACACATTCTTAGAAATGCACGACCTTCCGAGAATGAAGCAGGAAGAAATAGAAAATATGAACAGACCAATCACAAGCACTGAAATTCAAACTGTGATTAAAAATCTTCCAACAAAGAAAAGCCCAGGTCCAGATGGCTTCACAGGAGAATTCTATCAAACATTTAGAGAAGAGCTAACACCTATCCTTCTCAAACTCTTCCAAAGTATAGCAGAGGGAGGAACACTCCCAAACTCATTCTACGAGGCCACCATCACCCTGATACCAAAACCAGACAAAGATGTCACAAAGAAAGAAAACTACAGGCCAATATGACTGATGAACATAGATGCCAAAATCCTCAACAAAATACTAGCAAAGAGAATCCAACAGCACATTAAAAGGATCATACACCATGATCACGTGGGGTTTATCCCAGGAATGCAAGGATGTTTCAATATATGCAAATCAATCAATGTGATACACCATATTAACAAATTGAAGGAGAAAAACCATATGATCATCTCAATAGATGCAGAGAAAGCTTTTGACAAAATTCAACACCCATTTATGATAAAAGCCCTGCAGAAAGCAGGCATAGAGGGAACTTTCCTCAACATAATAAAGGCCATATATGACAAACCCACAGCCAACATCGTCCTCAATGGTGAAAAACTGGAACCATTTCCACTAAGATCAGGAAAAAGGCAATGTTGCCCACTCTCTTCATTATTATTCAACATAGTTTTGGAAGTTTTAGCCGCAGCAATTAGAGAAGAAAAAGAAATAAAAGGAATCTTAATCGGAAAAGAAGAAGTAAAGCTGTCACTGTTTGCAGATGACATTATACTATACATAGAGAATCCTAAAGATGCTACCAGAAAACTAGTAGAGCTAATCCATGAATTTGGTAAAGTAGCAGGGTACAAAATTAATGCACAGAAATCTCTTGCATTCCTATACAGTAATGATGATAAATCTCAAAATGAAATTGAGAAAACACTCCCATGTACCATTGCAACAAAAAGAATAAAATATCTAGGAATAAACCTACCTAAGGAGACAAAAGACCTGTATGCAGAAATTTATAAGACACTGATGAAAGAAATTAAATATGGTACAAATAGATGGAGAGATATACAATGTTCTTGGATTAGAAGAATCAACATTGTGAAAATGTCCATACTGCCCAAAGCAATCTACAGATTCAATGCAATCCCTATCAAACTACCACTGGCATTTTTCACAGAATTAGAACAAGAAATTGCAGAATTTGTATGGAAACACAAAAGACCCTGAATAGCCAAAGCAATCTTGAGAAAGAAAAATGGAGCTGGAGGAATCAGCCTCCCTGACTTCAGACTATACTACAAAGCTACAGTAATCAAGACAGTATGGTAATGGCACAAACACAGAAATATAGATCAATGGAACAGGATAGAAAGCCCGGAGATAAACCCACACACATACGGTCACCTTATCTTTGATAAAGGAGGGAAGAATGTACAGTGGAGAAAAGCCAGCCTTTTCAGTAAGTGGTGCTGGGAAAACTGGACAGCTACATGTAAAAGAATGAAATTAGAACACTCCCTAACACCATACACAAAAATAAACTCAAAATGGATTAAAGACCTAAATGTAAGGCCAGACACTATCAAACTCTTAGAGGAAAACGTAGGCAGAACACTCTATGACATAAATCACAGCAAGATCCTTTTTGACCCACCTCCTAGAGAAATGGAAATAAGAACAAAAATAAACAAATAGGACCTAATGAAACTTAAAACTTTTGCAGAGCAAAGGAAATCATAAACAAGACCAAAAGACAACCCTCAGAATGGGAGAAAATATTTGCAAATGAAGCAACTGACAAAGGATTAATCTCCAAAACTTACAAGCAGCTCATGCAGCTCAATATCAAAAAATCAAACAACCCAATCCAAAAATGGGCAGAAGACCTAAATAGACATTTCTCCAAAGAAGATATATAGATTGCCAACAAACACATGAAAGAATGCTCAACATCACTAATCATTAGAGAAATGCAAATCAAAACTACAATGAGGTATCACCTCACACCAGTCAGAATGGCCATCATCAAAAAATCTACAAACAATAAATGCTGGAGAGGGTGTGGAGAAAAGGGAACCCTCCTACACTGTTGGTGGGAATGTAAATTGATACAGCCTCTATAGAAAACAGTATGGAGGTTCCTTAAAAAACTAAAAATAGAACTACCATACGACCCAGCAATCCCACTACTGGGCATATACCCTGAGAAAACTATAATTCAAAAAGAGTCATGTGCCACAATTTTTTTGCAGCTTTATTTACAATAGCCAGGACATGGAAGCAATCTAAATGTCCATCGACAGATGAATGGATAAAGAAGATGTGGCACATATATACAATGGAATATTACTCAGCCATAAAAAAGAAACGAAATTGAGTTATTTGTAGTGAGGTGGATGGACCTAGAGTCTGTCATACAGAGTGAAGTAAGTCAGAAAGAGAAGAACAAATACCGTAAGCTAACACATATATATGGAATCTAAAAAAAAAAAAAAAAAAGGTCATGAAGAACCTAGGGGCAGGACAGGAATAAAGATGCAGACCTACTAGAGAATGGAGTTGAGGACTCGGGTAGGTGGATGGGTAAGCTGGGACAAAGTGAGAGAGTGACATGGACATATATACACTACCAAATGTAAAACAGATAGCTAGTGGGAAGCAGCCGCATAGCACAGGGAGATCAGCTCAGTGCTTTGTGTCCACCTAGCGGGGTGGGATACGGAGGGTGGGAGGGAGACACAAGAGGGAGGGGGTATGAGGATATATGTATACGTAGATCTGATTCACTTTGTTATAAAGCAGAAACTAACACACCATTGTAAAACAATTATACTCCAATAAAGATGTTAAAGAAAAGAAAAAAAAAAAAGAAGGGATAAAAGAGTGTTGTGGGGGGACGGAAAAAGTATCCAAAAGCTGTAGGACAATATTAAATACTCTGAAATATGTGTAATTGGAATTACAGAAGGAGAAAAAAAATGGTATGGGGTAGAATAATTACAGTTGACCCTTGAACAACATGATTTGAACTGTGCAGGTCCACTTATATGCAGATTTTTTCAATAGTATTATAGTACTATTGAAAACCAGTACTACTCGTTCTACGGTTGGTTGAATCCTCGAACGCGGAACTTTGGATATGGAATAACTGCAGATATGAGAGCTGACTGTAAAGTTACATATGAATTTTCAACTGCATGTGTAATAGGGAAGAGCAAATCTATCTCCGTATTGGATCTGTTTCTTTTACTTTAACCTTTGTTTTCTATTGCTTTTGCTACAAGGTAATCGCTAAAGGGATGTTGCCTGTAATTTAAAGTATACATAATGGTCCATCTCCAGGAACCCTGCCTCCCCATGCCTGAGCTTTAAGCTAAAATACCTTTGTTTAGTTCACAGGAAATATCCTGACCATTCCTGTGAACGGCTGCAGGAAAAAAGACATTAACACATCCTCTCCAGGAGTCTGGCTGAAACCAGGAAATATCTGCAACAACTTATTACCTTTTTCACTTACCTCCTCACTTTCCTCTCTTTGTTCTATTAAAGAAACTAGCATCCAAACCCCAGCAAGGTAGTTCTTTGGGACACTAGTCCACCATCTTCTTGGTCTGCTGGCTTTCTGAATAAAGTCATTATTCCTCACCCCAACAACTTATCTCGCAATTAATTGCCCTTTTGTGCAGCAAGCAGTATGAGCTTGGACTCACTAACACATGGAGGGTCAGTGCCCCTAACCCCTGCATTGTTCAAGGGTCAATTGTACATAAAAGGGAAAATGTCTGAGAATTTTCCAAAATTAATGAAAGAAACCAATCCATGTATCCAAGAAATTGAGGGCACACCAAGCAAGACAAATACCAAAACTAACCACACCAAGACACATCAAACTGCTGGAAAAAAAGAAAAAGAAAAAGAAATCTTTAAGACATTCATTTCACATAAAAGAAACATTAACAAATGTGAAATAACTGAATAATATAAACTTTCTCTGACCAAAGTAGAATTAACCTAGAAAGAAATTACAGAATGATACATGGGAAATACTAAAATATTTTAATATTAATAAATAACCCAGGGGTCAATGAAGAAATTACAAGAGAAAATAGAAAATATTTAGACTTGAATAAAATCAAAAAAAAGTATATCAAACTATGTGAATGCAGCTAAAGAATGTCTTAAATGGAATTTGAGGTGTAAATACTCATATTAGAAAATAAGAAATGTCTCAAATCAATGACCAGAGCTTTTCCATTAAAACAGTAGAAAAGATATGAAACTTAAATTTAAAGAAAGCAAACAGATGGATGTAATGAAGAGCAGAGATCAACAAATTGAAAACAAAAAAATAGAGAACTAATGAAATTAAAGCTGATTTTTTGAGAGACTCAATAAAATTGATAAACCTCTAGTCACATTAAGAAAAAAAGAAGACACAAATTATGCAAATTGCGAATTAAATTGGGAACAACACTACAGGCCATTCAGACAATGAATAGAATAAAATTCCTCAATTTTATGTCATCTATGAAAAATCTACAATGAACATTAAATTTAACATTATAAATTGTAATTAAAAATTTAATTGTAAACAATTAAACCCTTTTCCCCTAAGATCAGGAACACAGCACAGAAGTTTGCTCTCACCATTTTTATGCAACATTATACTAGGCTTCTCTCCAGTGCAATAAGGCAAAACAAGAATTAAAAGAATTAAGGATTGGAAAAATAGTTGTAAAATTCTTGTTATTCATAGAAAATTTGTTATGTATAAAAAGTTTATGGAGTCTAAGAAATTTTTAATAATCAAAATAAAAAAATTAAAACACTTGTACAGAGCTCATTTAGCAAAGCAGATGATATGAAGTGAACATAAAATTTATATTTTATTTCTATTTTAGTTCTATGTACTTTAACAAACAATTGGAAAATAAAAATGAAATTACCATTTTTAATAACACCAAAAGATATCAAATATTTAAGGAATTGTCTAAAGAAGATGTGTAACAACAGTACACTGGAAACTACAAATATCGCCAAGAGATATTAAAGAATAGTGAAATAAATATGGAAAACTTACATGTAGTGAAAGTCTCAGTATTAACAGGATATCATTCTTCTAAAATTTGCCTGTGATGCAACCCTTGTCAAAATTTTGGGATGAATTTTCAAAAAATAATTATCTGAGAATGCAAAAGAGCTAACAGGTCCAAAACGATGTTGAAAAATATAGAAGATTCAACCTACTAGATTTCAAGGCTTACTCTAAAGCTGTAGCAATTAAGACAGTGTGGTATTGGATTAATGATAAATAACAGATCAATGGAACATAATAGTTCAGAAATAGACTCACACACATAGCCAAGTGATTTTATACCAAGATGTCAAGACAATTCAATGGGGGGAAGGTATGTTTGTTTTAAAAAAATGGTACTAGGGAATTATACGTTTACATGGGGAAAAAATGCACCAGAACAGCCATGTCAGTCCGTACACAAAAATAAATTTGACATGGATCATAGACCTGAATGTTAAACCTGGAAGTATAAATCTCCCAGAAGAAAATATTTGAGGATATTTTGTAACCTTAGGGTAGGCAAAGATACCTAAGAGAGGAACACACACGAACACACACACACCCCTCAAACAGAAAAGAAAAAAAGTATTACTGGACTTCATAAAAATTAAAAGTATATTTTCATCAAAAGATACCATTAGGAACACTAAGAGGCAAGCGAGAAGTACAAAAGAACTCTCAGCACCCCTGCACTAAGAGACATGACCAACCCTAACATGGCTTCCAGCAGCCTAAGGCCCCTTCTCTGGGTGACCCAAACCCCTCTCTGGGTTCCTTTTTGTAAAAAACTCAGGGCTGTCAAAAGAATTTTCTGTCTGTTCCAGCCCAAGCCAGACAATAGGCCTCAACCCAGCCCCTCTTTCTTAGAGCATTTACCACAAAGAGCTTACAACTGTGAACCCTTCCTCTGTCCCTCTGAGATGTGGATGTATCTCCTGCAACTCAGTCTGTCTTTCTCAAGGTCTTAGAAGCCATCCTTTGCAATGTAATCATCATGAAAGATAGATAGGGACTCTGTCACCAAGTCTCTGTGGCACAAAAAGGTCCTAACTTCCATAATTGCCAGCTTGCAGACACTGCTGGCCTAATCATATTTACATTGACCAACTCTTTGTAATTTTCACTTGAGTCCCTGCTGGCTCCCCCTCCTTACTGAATAAAATCTATTTTTACCATTTTAACTAAAGTCTAGCTTTGTGTATTTCTGACACAGTCATAGAAGGGGAAGAATATTTATAGTACATATATCTGATTAAATATCCTATATCCTGGCACATAAAAAAAAAACTGTTGCAAAGCAACAATAAACTGTTGAAAAACAATAAATATATGTTTGTGTATGTGGTGTGTGTATATTTATGTATGTATGTATGTACATATACATGTGGCCAATAAGCATGCAAAATAAAGTCCTAATGAGATAAAATTTCACATTCAATATATGGGCTACATTTTTTTTTAATGTTTGATTACACCAAATTGTGGCAAGGATGTGCATTGCCAGCGGGAGTGTGAAATGGTACAAGCACTTTGGAAAATAGTTCGGCAATTTCTTATAAACATACACTTACCTTACGACCCATGAATTCTATTCCTATTTACTGAAAATACATGAAAACGGATGTCTACAAACTGACTTGTATAATATTATTCATTCATAGCAACCTCGTTTATAATTGCCCCAAACTGGAAGCCATCCCGAATGCCTATCAACGGGAAGATGGATAAGGAGATTGAGGAATATTTATATGATGGAATGCTCCTCAGTCAAAAAACGGGATGAATAGAGATAAATGCAAGAGCAGAGATGCACCTCAAAAACATGATCTTGAGTGAAAGAAGCTGGACACAAAAACTACATACTGCATGATCCAATTTACATAAAATAATGAGAACAGTCAAAACTAATCTTTGGTGAAACAAGTTACTGAGTGGTTGCCTCTGGATGGATGACGTGGAGATTGGCTTGGCAGAGGCATGAAGAAACTTCCTAGGATGATGGAAATATTTGATAGCTTCATTGTGATGGTAATTACAGGGGTTCAAAAACTTGTCAAGTCATTGTACTGAACACTTGTCCATTTTATTGGTTGCAAAGTATACCCTAATTAAAATCAAGCTTAAACAGGAAATTAGGAGGCAATTCAAAAAATGAAATGAGTGACTAGGTATAATGACTTTTTCTTCTATACTGGATTTTTAAACAAATGTCCAACGAGCTGCAATATAGAACACAATAAAAATAGCCTTAGTAACCGGAATTATTTTTGAAAATATCTTCATCACTCAAAAGTTCTAAATATAGCATAAAAATCTATTCATTGCATTGGTTATTTTCTTGATTAACACAGGATTGTATAAAAAGCTGAGAGACTTGGATAAGTCCTAAAGATTCTCGATTGTTGAAATGAGAGACTAAAATATACTTAATGAATGTTAAGTCAATGTAAAAATCAAATTAGATAATAGTATTAGTTAACATACTGAGTGCTTATGATGAGCTGGGTGCTCTGCTAAGTGATTTACATGCGTCAAATAGTTCATTCCTTTGAGGTAGCTACTATCTGCTTATTCATGAAGAAACTGCAGTATGGAGACGTTATGTAACTTGCCCAAAGCTATAAAGCCAGTGAAGTGTATAGCCAGGATGTAATGCCCGTTAGTTTGATAGCACCTCTACCACTGCATGGCACTGAAATATAATGTATCAAATATCAAATGATACAAATGTAAATCAGTGTTATTTATTACATGTTTAATAAAATTTTATTTTCATGTTCATTCATTTTAATGCATGTACTGAGCAGCAGCTACCCTATGTCAGGTAAGGTGGTGGGACTTGGGGCAATCAAAGATGCTGCCACCTCCAGGAAATTTAAGTGTCTGAGTCAAGGGAGTGTTTGCAGCATTTGCAAAGCACCATAGGAGCACAGATGACCTAAGTTGTGTCTGACTTAACCTAGAAGTTGATATTTGCTCTGGGCCATAACAGATGAAAAATGGTGTTCCAGGCAGAAAGAACGACATGTACAGAGGTGAAGACATGGGGAAAAGGGTGTTGGAAAGGATTTATATTTATTTTAAAAGGGACATGAGACAATATAGTAAGATAAGATGCTGAAACGATAGGTGGGGACTAGATCATGAACAGTCTTGACTACCTAATATAGTTGGAGATTTGTCTTATACCCCAAAGATTTACAGAATTTCTTAAGAGTGTTTCTTCCCAAGGGGAAACTTATGCAGGATCCAATATATGAAATAGATCAAAGAATCAACTCTGGTTGAAGTGGAGACAAGGGCACCATTGCCCTTACAGTAGTACCATTTTATTAGACACTTGAGTATTTTCCCCCACCCAACCTCATCAAGTTTACTTGGCCTAGAATAAAATATTTCATCTTCCATGCCTAGGAAACTCACCCCTAATGAGCCAGAATAAATGTCATATGTTCTGTAGAATTATAGGCCTTTTAAGAAGAACATTTAAAAAAGAGTACTGTAAGCAATGGACAGTCATTTAAGAGTTTTATATAGGTTGGGAGTGAGCATCGATGATCATATTTTTGGTTGAGAAAAAGAGACTGTAGCCAAGAAGGACCAAGAAAGTCAGTGATATTATATGATGGTGGCAGAAATGGAGAAGAATATAGGTAATAAACATTACTGAAGCCTGCAACCTGATTTGGTGAGAAAGAGAAAGGAAGGAGTAAGTTTCTTGGTTGATGTGGTATCATTATCAGAGAATATTATGCTCATACAATGCAGGGCTTATTTAGTAGAGATGAAAATCATGGGTTTTCAGAATTAATCACTGGTTATTAATTTGAAGGCAAAACTATAAAGATGTATCCAAAGTTGATATTCAGAATTCACTCTTAAAAAGCTCATAAATGCCCTTTTGACATAACCCAGAGAGAGCAGATACTTTTGAAAAACAAACAAACAAACAAACAAAACCAGCAGTAAAAGGAGATTGGAATGAGGGATTCTAAAGCAAGATGGTTTGCATTAAATACTATGTAAGAGTGAGTTTGTTTGCCCAGGAATATACTTGCTGTGGTTCTAGCCCTAAAGGGAACAAAAGGCACCTTCCAATCTCTTCACTGAATTCATGGATGGAAAAGAAAGAAGAAAAGGAGGACGGGAGGATTTGGGTCAGGAGATGTTTACAGTTTCCTACTCAGATGACAACACCAAATGCTCCTATGTCCCTGGCAGACAAACAAATTAATCAGTGTTTTTTATTTTTTTTATTCTTCACCTTGACCCAGTCCTGGTTTCAGGATCCTTCTCAATTCAGCACAGCTACTATCAATTTTGGTTGGCACAGGAGATAAACTTATTTGCCATCTCTGATCTGGAAGATACATACTGAACAATACAGATGGGAAAGTCAGTGAGCATTTAGATACGTGAGTCTGATTTTCAGGAGGGTGAACCAAAGTAGAAATACATATTTGCCAATATTCAGTACAGAAATGGCAGTCAGGCTATGGGTGGGAATGCAATCACCCAGGGAGAGTCTGTCTTAGATGTCTAAAGACACTTCATTCTTTGAGGAGAGGGGACATGCCTTCTATGTCTTTATATTGTCCCTAGGCTGAGCACAGAGTTTAGCCTTGCAGGGTATTCACTTCTTTCTGCAATCTCCTAAACTTTTTCCAAATACGGACTGGAATCACCTTAACTGAAATACCAATGGTAGTGATTCTCAAAGCTTGTTCTCTATAGGAGCAGGATCATCAACCCCTGGAAATTTGTTAGAAATGCAAATTCTTAGTCTCTACCCCAGTCCTACTAAATCAAAAACTCTGGGGATGTAACAGCAATCTGTGGTTTAATAAGCCCTCTCAGTGATTCTGATGCACACCCAATTCTGAAAACAGATGCCTCTAGCTGACACAGAGAAACCTGTGAATTACATCTCTCAGGACCAATCTGTGGTCTACCTTGTCTCATTCTAGTTAATTTTTACACACTTAAGTGTGCCATGATAAAGACATACCATTCACATCTACAGGTTAATAATCCTCTTGATTCCCAAACCCCATAATCCCTTATTTAACCCAAATGTAACAAAGAGCTTTTATTCTACAGGCTGACTCTAATTGTTAATGATTGATTGAAGATTTATGTTAGGAAAGATTCTGAGGGAACACATAGGTTCTGTGTGAAAGAGTGCTGTGACAAGTTAGTTAGGTCCACCATGTGTGCTGTTGGGCTAATGTCAGGTACTCTTTTCTCATCCCTCTAGAGTGTTACACTGAATCTGCCAATTTCCTGCAAGAAGACCAGCCTCCTCAATGCACTATAAATGAATAAATATGTGTATGCTCAACTCTTTAACTATGGCATCTTCTCCCAATCCCTAATCATAAATTAGTTCACACCACAGAGCCTGCTTGGCCTGAAATATAGAAACACATATGAAAAATAAATAGGGGGAATTTATAAACCGCCAGAATAATTTGCCATAAACATTAGAATGTAGAAGAAAGGTTTACATTAAATTATTATCCCTCTATGTGTTCAACCCTAAATCACCTTAGAGTTTATCCAGCATCATGGTGAAGCTTGGTTAGTTTCTGGCTTTATGTCAGCAAATTACCCTAAGGACATATTTTACTGAACATCAATTCTAGAGAAGCATTGTGAACGTGGGAGAATATCAAAAGCATTTTAAAATAATTTATGACATCCATTTATTCAACAAATATTGAATGAGTACTAAGGACTAGGTATTGTGTTAAGGCTTAGTAATCAGAAATGGGTCATCCATAGTTCATGCTCCCAACAACTTGAGAAGAAACGAGACAGTGATAGCTCACTGTGCTAAGGCCTGTGAGAGTGGTAAGCCTGGGTAGCAAATGAAGGAGACACAGCATCCACTATATGTGAAGATAGGATGGGAAGGATAGAAACAGAAGGCTTTCAGGAAGAAGCAGAACAAGAGCTGAGTCCGGAAAAGCAAATATGAGTTATATGGAAGAGGGGGGCAAAGAGGAAAAGAGCAGGCTAGCAGAGAAACTGCTTGTGTGAAAAGATAGAGGTGATAAATAGCATGAGGTTTTATTAATTACATGTAGCTTCACGTGGCTAGAGACAAAGGTGTGTTGGGAGGGAAGTGGGAAGAGGGTATGATGAAATTTAGGCTGTAGAGATGTGTAGGGGCAAGAACCAACCAAGGCCAGGGGAAAGTTCATTTGAGGACTAACTAGCTTTCAGTTAATTTTGATTTCTGCTTTGCCATCATTTCTCTGTGCTACTGTTCAGAGCAATCCTGGAACAGTTTATTCCACATCAATTTCATCCATTTGGAAACTGGTCTGGTAAATATAGGTTCAAAGAAATTATTTTGTCCTGGAAAATTTTGAGGACCGAAAGGTTGCTGGCATGCGTACATGGCCATTTCTTTCTGGGAAGGATTGCTGTTGGGTATGGCTGTTGCTGACTTTCTTCTGGTGCACATGGGTGATTTGCCTGCCTCCCTGAATTTTGATAGGTGTTACTTAGTGGGTTTTAGTGGAAGTAGAAGGACATTTTCAGCACCTCACATTCTCAGAATTGGAAGAGTCTTCAATTAGCAAACCTTATCTGGTTCAAACATCTCTCTGAATCAGCTGGGGATTGCATTCAGTTGCTAATAACAGAAAACTGAAACACAGAGGATTAAACAAATGGTATGTTATTTTTCTTTTTCCAGAGTCTACAGGTAGGCAGTCTGGGGCTCGTGCAGCAGCTCTGTAAAGTCAGTGTCCTAGGCTGCTTCTTTCTTTCTGGTCTGCTTCCCATAGTCGGTCCCCCATCCACAAGGTTAGCTCATGATCTCATTGATGGTTACTGCAGCTCTAACCATCTTGTTTCCCTTTGGAAAGAAAGGGGGAAGAAAGAGTGGGGAGGGGCAAAAATCTGTGTGCCAGCAGACTCAGATCCCTTTGACGGTTTTGTTCAGAAACGCTACCCAATGACTTTGACTGCTATTTCATTTGCCAGAACTGTCACATGACAACTTCTTGCAAAGGAGAATGGGAAATATTTTTTAGTTGGTCATGTTGCTATCCAAAATAAAATTGTGGCATAATACGGAATCAGGAGACAAAGTTTATTGGATAGACAATTAAGAATCTCTGCCCGTATCTAAGGTTCAGCCTGAAGCTGGTATCTGGATCTTATAACCCTGACTGCTAATTTCACTCTTCCTCTTTCTGTCTCTCAAAATGTAAGTGCTCTGCCAGAATCCTCCAATTCTGCAGTTCCTACTTTGTGTTTGGTATGTTAACAACACTATAGTGCTGAGCCACTTGCCTCTTGTTAGCACAGATTTTTTAATCCTCTCTTCTATTCACCACTGGTGTTAATGTATGTGCTCACATAGGTGCACATATATATACATGTATGCAGGTGATTCTGACTGCTCTGATCTCATGCATAAACCTGGCATTATTTTCTGAGGCAGGCCTAAATGTTTTGTCTTTGTGTTTTACGATCTCCATTCATGAGAAGAACTCAGTTGCTTTCCAACCCCTCCTCTGCCTTTGGAAAATTATCCTTGAAGAAAACAGTGGGTTTTCCCATTTGTCAGCAAAGGAAATAAAAAGTTAAAAAAGAAACCCATGTCTTTCATTATTAGAACTTAAGTTTACATCTGTGTCCTGGAAATTAAAACTTTAAAAACAATTCCATCAGGGCTAATTAGAGGAAAGTTGGTGGTTGTGTGTTTTGGCAAGAGTTTCTTTGCAATAAGATATTTAGAAAAGATGGAAGGATGATTTCACAGCACTGTTCTGAGTTCAGGAAAAAAAAAAACTTCAGCTACTGGCATATTGAATATTTTATCAAGCATAAACGTTCAAATTTAGCTCATTCCCTGGATGTTGTTTTCCTTTAATCAGTTGGAGATAGATAAAAATGAAATGAAATAAAATTAAATTAAATGACACACGTGCACATGTAATGTACAGAATCATTCAGAATAAATACAGATCATGCTGTCTTTGGAATGGGTACTGATTTTAAGGTTCTCTGCAGATGTCTAGCTCCTTGGGTCTGAGGAAGGGTACATGGGAGGTAATCATTTTCAAAACAAAACAGGCAGATGGGAAATTTCTTTATGAATGAGAGGAAATGTCTGGCAAAGAAGCGGGTGATCCCAAGGGACTGCTTTTGTCTATTTCCTGTCTTGTTCATTCACAGCCCTTGTCTTCTAGCCTGTTCCACCATCTTGCATCCTCTTCCATCCTCCCTCACCCCCACCCACGTGAAGATTTAGACAGCCAGTTGCACAAGCAGTATTTCTCTGGGTCCTCCTAACCAGCTCCCTTTCCTAAAAATCACTTCACATGAATGTAATGGAATATAAACTTACTTTGTTTTAAAAATTCTTAGAAGATACCAATTCCTGAGTTTCCAATGAGAAAATAAATAAGAATGTGTTTTGGATTCTATAAAGTACCACCGAAGTGTGAGGAACTGTTATTTCCACATAAAGTTTGAATTATCCTTTGTGTAGTTAATACTTAACTGACCTAAGCCACATGCATGTATACATTTTTGCATGAATACACACACATATATACACATAAGCACAACGCTTTAATGTACATGGGAATATTTCTATCTGAGTTCTAGAATTGTCTTTGCTAGATTTAAATAGTTCATGCATTTTTCATTTTGACAGATAATGCCAAATTGCTCACCCAGAGAGGATATATAAATATACACTCTTACCAACAGTTCATGGGGTTGCGTCCCTCCCCCATTTTCATTAATAGTGCTTATTAGCAAACATATTTTTGCTGATCTCCAAGATGAGAAATGGCATTTCATTTTCCTTTGCACTTTGGTATTAATGAGGTTGAACATTTTTATGTTTATTGACAAGTTGCATTTCCTCTTCTATAAATGAACTGTTCGTGTTTTTTGTGCATATTGTTGCTGGGTCATTTGTGTTGTTTTCCCTTATTTTCAGTGAGAAAGAATTTGGGAAGACAGAAAAGTGATTGTGGAGAAGACATTACGGCTTGAGAACTGCTGGAGCAATGACACAATGGCATGAAAATGGCAGCCCAAGAACTGTCAAGTCAGCCAGCATGTCTGGAGTGCAGGTTAAGTGAAGGCCATGGAAAATGGCATGGGGAAAATTGTTGTATGTTGAGCCAAACTAATCAAGTTAACATCATGCACGATTAAGGGAAAATTATTTCTTGATGCCAAGGTGAGACTCTCTGTGCACAAGCAATACTGTGGATTCACAGTCAGGCTGTGGACCACTCTTTGCTAATTGCACAGTGAGACATTTGAGGTACCTTATCAAGGTGAATGATGAAAATTTGAATAGAAAACAAGCAGCATTGCAGCAAGCAGCCGGACAACATTGGCTACAAAAACATCACCTGAAGCAGAACACGTGCTCTTGGCAAGACCCCAGTTTGGGCAGTCAGTAAACCTGGATTAGCTTCAGATTTGATACTGACTCACTGGGTGACCTTGAGCAAACCCCATCTTCAATTCTCTCGGCTGTTTCCTCATGTTCAAAACGAGGTAGATCAGACTTTATCCATTTCTAAATCCTGCCACTTATATATGTTCATTTTATTAGATAGTTTCACTGCATGGCAGGCCTTGACATTTATTTGTTTAATCCAGAACATGAAAGAAGGCTGAGGATATTGTGGTCATGTTTGAGTGCTCTTTGGAACCCCATTCAGTGCCTGCTAATTAACCATAGAAACATACTAGTAATTTTTTCAGGTACATTTCCAGGGATATGAATAGAATGGAAAAATCTGAAAATTTCAGGGTCATTCTACCTTCTAGTTTTAAAGATATGAGCACGATTTTTAAGTCTTCAGAAAACTCTCTAAGCCTCATATACATTCTCTTTGATTTTTTTGGTTTTGATCAATGTGTTTTAAAACCAAATTGCTCCTTTGTCATACATGACAAGTTGTGTGTATCTTCTTACAAGTATAGTGTTAGTAAGAAAGTTAGAGGATCCAGGTACAATTTCATTATTCCCTAATGGAATGTTTCTTGCATCACTAAATGCTATATGAGATTAAAAAAAAGTTCTGATAGCTCTTTCATACATAATTGGTAACAAAAACTGTTTCTGGATAGTTATATACTCATGAATAAGTTCATTTTATTTTAAATTAATAAAAAGAAATTAAGTGAAAGACAACAGCTGGCAAAATGAGGAGTCCAAAATTTCCACCACCATACCTGTAATCTTTTATTAGAGAAATTTTATAGCCTCCAAGTATGGATATAATTGTGTATCATTTATTAAAATACATAAACCCTTCCCTTTCAAAGACTTTGTTACCATCACTCTTAGTTGCTACATGACAAATTTCTGTAACCAAGCTGAACAGTAAAAACTTCTTTACTAATGTTTTCAATTGAGCATCGACACTTTTCAGTTATTAAAATCGATGCAAATCTCTCATAATTAAAGTGCTCTGTTTTATTTAGGAAAACTTTTCTTCTCTCTGGAAATGTTTTATAGACTATGTATCTATAAATTCTGCCTAATGCCATATTTTGATGTGTGCTCAGGAAGTTAACAAAATCTGTAAGAGAATTTTAATTCTTGATCCCTAACCCCAAATTAATACTACAAGTAAAAATAAACAAAAATCTTTTTGGTCAATGAAGTAACAAAGGTTTTCCTTCATAAAGCACTTCAACTGAACAAAGTCATGATATTTACACACTAAAGATGACACTGCCCTCCTATGTAGATTCTAATGTTACAAAAACAAATTGTTTTGTTTTGTATAAGGCATTTGAAAGGCAAAAGAAAGCAATTTATTATTCACTGATATTATCCGGATTGAAGCAAAATTTAGTTTTCCTTGTCAAATTGACATCACAACTTTCTATTTAGTCCAAACTGGTATATCATAAAGTCAACCCAAAAGTAATTTGGGAGATATTGAGATCCTCTTTTTTTTTCCCCCCAGCGAACCCATCATACTCAAAGTTACAAGACAAATGGTGAAGGGTCTGGAAATCTGTAGGAGAGGTGAGCACATGGTGGGGTCCACAGAACAGGAAAAGGCTAGCCCGCTTTCCAGAGCTCCTCTGCGTCAAAAACCAACCAGAGCCAAAGGTTTTAGAGACTGGGGAGAGGTAGGTAAATGCTGTTTTCCTGAATAGGGGAGCTGCACCAAATGGATGAACACAACAGCTCTAGTTAAATACACAGACGCCAAGGATTTTCCCTTTGCTGATTTTTGGCACTATCGACTGGAAAAATGTACTGACAGAGGAACACTCCTCACACACAAAAAATCTGGCTATTGTCTCTAGAGTGAAATTTTCTAGACAAAGCTATGATAATGAAATGTGCCTGCACTATAATTCAGAAATGCTGCAAATTTCAAAGATGCCACTCTCATGAATACCTTCCAGAAGAAAATTGAGGGAGGTGACAGGTATCTATCCTGTTTGGATTGCTTCCTGATATCACCTAATTTACAGCGATCTATTTCAATTTCCTTAAGTCCATCCACAGTTCAACCGTAAATACTTTTGACCTCATTCACTAAAAAATAAAGCTGGGAAAACTTATTTATAAGGTGCAAGAACAAAAAATAATAATAATAAACCAAAAAAAAGGCAAGTGGTACCAACTCTCCATCCTCCTAATTGCTACTCTGATCCCAAAATAGAAGATTTGCATAAACTGTAAACTTCCTCAGGGCTCATGTGTCAGAGAATGGATATTACTTTGGTGACCTCTCCTAGGCCAACATTTCACGGCTGGGCCCCCGAATTTTGTTTATTTGCTTCTTTGTATAGGAGAATACAAGACAGAGTCAAAATGAAACTTGAAGCATCACCTGAAGTAGTAAAATATGGCCCTCTTCATCGTGCCATCCCATCCAGAAGACAGGGGAAGGCTATCTTCTCACTGGTACCTCCCCTCAAAGGTTCAAGTGCAGCAGAAATGGGAAACTCAAATTTCATTGTCTAATTCGTTTAGTTTACTTGGGAAAACAAGATATGGCAAGGTCAGACATCAAGCATTTATCTGGCCAGTTAGTGCTTACCCAAGCAAAATGATATCCAATCTATTTTAAATCAAATATTTTCATTCTCCAAGTTCTGAATATTAGACAGCCTGCATTTTTCTTTTTAAAAGGGAGAGAAAATGACAATATTCAGAATAAGAAAATCCTGAATTCAGAGGCTGATGCCTGCTGTATCCTTTCTTGTTCTAATCAAGATTATTTAATTATAAACAGAATTTTAAGACATATTTCTACATCCCCTATATTACCATCGTGATTCAGACATGATGTTGTTCATAGTACAGTCTGAAGACAAGCCCTAATAGATACCAGATACAGCTTCATGTGAGGAGTAGCACCACAAAGAAACATTCTATTTAGTGAACAGAAGTGGATTTTTACAGGTACCAGGAATCTGGGGAGACACACAAAGTTTGACACAATGGCTGAGGCTGTTTCGGGAAGCACATCATATATAAAATGGTTCTTTATTTAACCAATGAAGATCAGTGTCTTAATTCACTTTTCCTTCCAAACTGCAAGCTCCTTGAAGGCATTATAGTATGCCTTGTACCTCTTCATTTTTTAAAAAATTACCCCGATTGCTAAGAGGAGTTCTGGGCACATATGGATGCCTAATAAACATGTATTGGTTTTCTCAATAGACTGTAAGTTCTAGGATGGGAGGGACCAACAGTCAGTCCTGTACATCACTGTATATCCAGTGCAGGTCCAACATTTGGTATACTGTAGGGGTTCAAAATATTAATAAATCAACAGTGAGTGAAGGAATGACCTTGCCATGCTCCAGCAATAACTGAATATACAAATTTTGAATAATACAGTATTTATTTAGTCCTTGCTATTCAGTCATATTTGAAGAAGAAAGCTGTAAGTGGGTGTCTCAATATGGTTCAATATATCTAGTAAACTTTTCCATTCATTACAGAATTGAGTCATGAAAAAATTTATCCAAAAATCATTATGTACAGATGGCAAGACCTACAGCTAATCCTGAGTCTCAAATATTGCCCTTACTAACTCCCTGGACATTATGACAGGGAAATGCTTAAAAGGTCAGAAAGCACACCTTGAGAATGAGGTTTTTACCCTTAATATCTCTCAGATTGAAAGACCAAGATAAGCAGCCTCAGGTGATTCCAGAAGAGACTCCCCAGATCCTCCTTACATTATCCAAAGGTGAGGTATGCAATAATGTGGTAAGTCTGCAATTTGTTAACACATGTATGCCTTGCACATCAAAATTCATTTTACTGGAAAGACATTTATTATTCTATTACTCCATTGGCTACTATCAATTGGCAACTCCCTATGAGAGACTGCTAAATGAAGGGATGCCCCCCAAAGCTGCAACCTAAAGACCAAACTCCCCCAGTGCCAATTAATCCATTTGTATCAGACCTTGTAATACTGATGGAAATGGCAACAGACAGCTACCACTTACTAATATATTCATATAGATTGACCTTGACAACTAGACCTTGATTGTAATTAATTCATTAAATGATTCATTCTACAAATATCAAACCTTCTATTATGTTCCAGTCATGGCAGTAGACATGAGAAATATAAAGTTGAGTAATACATGTCCCCTGCCTTCAAGGATATTGCAACAAAAGAAAAGGCTTATGGTACAACTTTGTGCATAATGCTGTGAGCAAACAGAGAAGGCAGCGCTTCATTGCTCTGGGTAGCAGAGAAGATTTTGAAGAAAAAATTACATATGAGCAGCATCTCAAAAGATGCAACAGATATTCAGTAGGCAAGAAAGAGTAAAAGCCTCCTAGGTAGAGAGAACAATATGTTTTGAAAGTGTGTAAGATTTGCATGTTTGGGAAAGAAAGAGAACCATATTTTGCTAGAGAGTTGGATGTATAGTTGGATTGTGTGTTAAGTGAGCAGTTAAAGAGGAGCTTGGATGTTGAGATTGAATTAATATTATCTTTGTGCTTTATATTTTTAAATGTTGACCCTTCCTGGTAGCTGAAAGGTATTCATCAAAATTGTATAAAAAGACATGATGGTAGCTTGAACTAGAGCAGTAATAGAGGGAAAGGCAATGAGGCACTGAATTTAACGTACATTTCTCATGTGGAATCAATACATCTTGGTATGGAGGTGGCAGAGTAGATTTGCTTTAGAAGGAGGACTTGAAGCTGGTTGCATAACTATGAAACAGGATGGTTAGACAGATCATTATATTAAATTCTGGAAATGAAGGGCAACAAAACAAACAAGATGATCTTGGTAAAGTCACTTCCCTTCATAGAGGTTCAGTTACTCAACAATAAGTGGTTAAGTATTGAACTAGTCATCTTAAAAATTGTGTCTACTGTAAAGGTAAATGGAAAATAATTTGATTCTATTTAAAAAAATGCTTCCTAATAAGTTTCCAAAAGTTTTCATATTTATTTAGATGCTATTAATAAGGCTGCAGGTTGGTTTCTGCTATTGTCAAGTACAGTAATATTGGAAAGGATTGGGAGAGAAATATTCTCATTATTGAAAACCTATTCCTGAGGCAGTCTACCTGAAAAGCAATTCAGAGTAATGATAGTAAAGATGATCCAAAATCTTGGAAATAGAATGGAGAAAATACAAGAAATGTTTAACAAGGAGCTAGAAGAACTAAAGAGCAAACAAACAATGATGAAAAACACAATAAAGGAAATTAAAAATTCTCTAGAAGGAATCAATAACAGGATAACTGAGGCAGAAGAACGGGTAAGTGACCTGGCAGATAAAATAGTGGAAGTAATTACTGCAGAGCAGAATAAAGAAAAGAGAATGAAAAGAATTGAGGAAAGTCTCAGAGACCACTGGAACAACATTAAACGCACCAACACTCAAATTATAGGGGTCCCAGAAGAAAAGGAGAAAAAGAAAGGGACTGAGAAAATATTTGAAGAGATTATAGTTGAAAACTTCCCTAATATGGGAAAGGAAATATATATCAAGTCCAGGAAGTGTATAGAGTCCCATACAGGATAAATCCAAGGAGAAATACACCAAGACACATATTAATCAAACTATCAAACATTAAATACAAAGAAAAAATATTAAAAGCAGCAAGGGAAAGACAACAAATAACATACAAGGGAATTCCCGTAAGGTTAACAGCTGATCTTTCAGCAGAAACTCTGCAAGCCAGAAGGGAGTGGCAGAACATATGTAAAGTGATGAAAGGGAAAAACCTATAACCAAGGTTACTCTACCCAGCAATGATCTCATTCAGATTTGACAAAGAAATTAAAAGCTTTACAGACAAGAAAAAGCTAAGAGAATTCAGCACTACCAAACCAGCTTTACAACAAATGCTAAAAGAACTTCTCTAGGCAGGAAACACAAGAGAAGGAAAATACCTACAATAACAAGCCCAAAACAATTAAGAAAATGGTAATAGGAACATACATATCAATAATTACCTTAAATTAAATGAATTAAATGTTCCAACCAAAAGACATAGACTAGCTGAATGGATCCAAAAACAAGACCCATATATATGCTGTCTACAAGAGACCCACTTCAGACCTAGGGACCCAAACAGACTGAAAGTGAGGGGATTGAAAAAGATATTCCATGCAAATGGAAATCAAAAGAATGCTGGAGTAGCAATTCTCATATCAGACAAAATAGACTTTAAATGAAGACTATTACAAGAGACAAAGAAGGACACTACATAATGATCAAGGGATCAATCCAAGAAGAAGATATAACAATTGTAAATATTTATGCAGTCAACATAGGAGCACAATACATAAGGCAAATGCTAACAGCCATGAACAGGAAACTGACAGTAACACAATCATACTAGGGGACTTTACCACCACACTTTCACCAATGGACAGATCATCCAAAATGAAAATAAATAGGAAAACACAAGCTTTAAATGATACATTAAAGAAGATGGACTTAATTGATACTTATACGACATTCCATCCCCAAAAAACAGAATAAACTTTCTTCCCACGTGCTCATGGAACGTCCTCCAGGATAAAACATATCTTAGGCCACAAAACAAGCCTTGGTAAATTTTAGAAAATTGAAATCATATCAAGTATCTTTTCTGACCACAACGCTATCAGACTAGATATCAATTACAGGAAAAAATCTGTAAAAAATACAAACACATGAAGGCTGAACAATACACTACTTAATATTCAAGAGATCACTGAAGAAATCAAAGAGGAAATCAAAAAATACCTAGAAACAAATGACAATGAAAACACCCTGACACAAAAACTATGGGATGCAGCAAAAGCAGTTCTAAGAGGGAAGTTTACAGCAATACAATCTTACCTCAAGAAACAAGAAACATCTCAAATAAACAACTGAACCTTACAACTAAAGCAATTAGAGAAAGAAGAACAAAAAAACCCCAAAGTTAGCAGAAGGAAAGAAATCATAAAGATCAGATCAGAAATAAATGAAAAACAAATGAAGGAAACAATAGCAAAGATCAAGAAAACTAAAAGCTGGTTCTTTGAGAAGATAAAGAAAATTGATAAACCATTAGCCAGACTCATCAAGAAAAAAAGGGAGAAGACTCAAATCAATGGAATTAGAAATGAAAAAGGAGAAGTAACAACTGACACTGCAGAAATACAAAGGATCATGAGAGATTACTACAAGCAACTATATGCCAATAATATCGGCAACCTGGAAGAAACGGACAAACTCTTAGAAAAACACAACCTTCTGAGACTGAACCAGGAATAAATAGAAAATATAAATAGACCAATCACAAACACTGAAATTGAGACTGTGATTAAAACTCTTCCAACAAACAAAAGCCCAGGGCCAGATGGCATCACAGGCGAATTCCATCAAACATTTAGAGAAGAGCTAACACCTATCCTTCTCAAACTCTTCCAAAATAGAGCAGAAAGAGGAACCCTCCAAACTCATTCTACGAGACCACCATCACCCTGATACCAAAACCCGACAAAGACGTCACAAAGAAAGAAAACTACAGGCCAATATCACTGATGAACATAGATGCAAAAATCCTCAACAAAATACTAGCAAACAGAATCCAACAGCACATTAAAAGGATCACACACCATGATCACGTGGGACTTATCCCAGGAATGCAAGGATTCTTCAATATATGCAAATCAATCAATGTGATACACCACATTAACAAATTGAAGGATTAAAAACCATATGATCATCTCAATAGATGCAGGAACAGCTTTCAACAAAATTCAATGCCCATTTATGATAAAAACCCTCCAGAAAGTAGGCATAGAGGGAACTTACCTCAACATAATAAAGGCCATATATGACAAACCCACAGCCAACATCATCCTCAGTGGTGAAAAACTGAAACCATTTCCTCTAAGAAAAGGAACAAGACAAGGTTGCCCACTCTCCCCACTATTATTCAAAATAGTTCTGGAAGTTTTAGCCACAGCAATTAGAGAAGAAAAAGAAATAAAAGGAATCCAAATCAAAAAAGAAGAAGTAAAGCTGCAACTCTCTGCAGATGACATGATACTATACATAGAGAATCCTAAAGATGTTACCAGAAAACTACTAGAGCTAATCAGCTAATTTGGTAAGACTGCAGGATACAAAATTAATGCACAGAAATCTCTTGCATTCCTATACACTAATGATGAAAAATGTGACAGAGAAATTAAGGAAACACTCCCATTTACCATTGCAACAAAAAGAATAAAATATCTAGGAGTAAACCTACCTAAGGAGACAAAAGACCTGTATGCAGAAAACTATAAGACACTGATGAAAGAAATTAAAGATGATACAAACAGATGGAGAGATATACCATGTTCTTGGATTGGAAGAATCAACATTGTGAAAATGACTATACTCCCCAAAGCAATCTACAGATTCAAGGCAATCCCTATCAAACTACCAATGGCATTTTTCACAGAACTAGAACAAAAACTTTCACAATTTGTACAGAAACACAAAAGACCCCGAATAGCCAAAGCAATCTTGAGAAAGAAAAAATAGAGCTGGAGGAATCAGGCTCCCTGACTTCAGACTATACTAGAAAGCTACAGTAATCTAGACAGTATGGTACTGGCACAAAAACAGAAATATAGATCAATGGAACAGGATAGAAAGCCCAGAGAGAAACCCACACACATATGGTCACCTTATCTTTGATAAAGGAGGCAAGAATATACCATGGAGAAAAGACAGCCTCTTCAATAAGTGGTGCTGGAAAACTGGACAGCTACATGTAAAAGAATGAAATTAGAACACTCTCTAACACCATACACAAAAATAAACTCAAAATGTATTAAAGACCTAAATGTAAGGCCAGACACTATCAAACTCTTAGAGGAATACATAGGCAGAACACTCCATGACATAAATCACAGCAAGATCCTTTTTGACCCACCTCCTAGAGAAATGGAAATAAGAACAAAAATAAACAAATGGAACCTAATGAAACTTAAATGCTTTGGCACAGCAAAGGAAACCATAAACAAGACAAAAAGACAACCCTCAGAATGGGAGAAAATATTTGCAAATGAAGCTACTGACAAACGATTAATCTCCAAAATTTACAAGCAGCTCATGCAGCTCAATATTAAAAAATCAAACAACCCAATGCAAAAATGGGCAGAAGACCTAAATAGACATTTCTCCAAAGAAGATATACAGATCGCCAACAAACACATGAAAGGATGCCAAACATCAGTAATCATTAGAGAAATGCAAATCAAAACTACAATGAGGTATCACCTCACACCAGTCAGAATGGCCATCATCAAAAAATCTACAAACAATAAATGCTGGAGAGGGTGTGGAGAAAAGGGAACCCTCTTGCACTGTTGGTGGGAATGTATATTGATGCAGCCACTATGGAGAATAGTATGGAGGTTCCTTAAAAAACTAAAAATAGAACTACCATACGACCCAGCAATCCCACTCCTGGGCATATACCCTGAGAAAACCGTAATTCAAAAAGAGTCATGTTCCACAATGTTCATTACGTCTCTATTTACAATAGCCAGGACATGGAAGCAACCTAAGTGTCCATCGACAGACGAATGGATAAAGAAGATGTGGCACATATATACAATGGAATATTACTCAGCCATAAAAAGAAACGAAATTGAGTTATCTGTAGTGAGGTGGATGGACCTAGAGTCTGTCATACATTATGATCTTATCAAGGCAGAACTGTGTAAGATTGAAATGCTTCATGAAAAACCCATGGACAATGGAACCATTTATACCTGGGTTCAAATTCTGTAACTGTTATTTATTGTGTGGTCTTATGTACTGGATATGTGCATCCCTCCAAATCTATTTTCCACCCTCCTCCATCCAACTTTCTTCCCAGTGGGCTGACTGATACGAAATGCATAAACAGGCTCACCTAGTTTGGGGTTGAATTTGATCAATAAAAAAGCCCAAGGAAGAGACTGAAGGAGGGAGGGCAGTGAGATCAAAGCATTTACTCCCCTGGTGACCTTTCAGCTAGGTAGTAATGCCAGACTGGTTGTGCCCCTAGATAGACTGTCACTGTTCCTCTTTAGGAGTCCAGCTTTACACAGTCCCCTAGCCTGCCCAGGTCCTTTCACACTGGGGGTAGTAACAATTTTGCCACTACTAACTGAGGTTCCTGCAGTATTCTTTGAGTTTCCTCTTTATCCTACCCACAACTTTATAATCAGTTCCTTTATAAAAACCTACCCTCCTCCACAAATGATCCTAATCTGAATAGGTTCTTTGTTTCTTATGGAGACCCTAACTGATAAATATTAGAAAAGTCATCAGGGATAATAATGACTGTCACTCAAAGTTCTTGTGAGGAATAAATAAGAAAGGGCATATTAATAGTCTGCCTACCACAAGTCCTGTTGCATAGTAAGCATTCAGTAGACAGTAGTAATGATTAATATTTTCAGGTCTATATTCCAGGCACCAAGCAGAGAATCCAGCATGAACAATATTGGTAAATGAATGAATAAAATTGCAAAACATAAGGCCAATTTATAGCTGTCATTTAAAAATTGATCCACTATCCTTCTACTGACTTTAATTTTCCTATATGCTTCCTCATGGTTTTCTCTCACATTGAAATGATATAGATATATGCATATAGGCTGTGTTTCTAGGACCTGACCTATATTTTAAGCTATTTCAGTTTAGGAACTTTAATTTTAGCTCCTAGTTTTATTTCTATTTCTTCTAAAGGACTGCTCTCCATACAGTGGGCACATATCTTTTGTGGACTTTAGGGATGGAATACCCATTCTGAAAAGTAATTTCATTCATTTCTAATGTTGTGTTAAATGTAATTTGTTAAAAGCCTGTGACAGGTTGAAATATCATTTTGATACCTAAATACTAGCAACAGTCCAACAGCAGTGTGTTACTGGAGAAAACAAGCACATTGATGGCAAAAACTTTGTCATTACTCCTTTGCAGTTCATAATGTATTTTCCATCTCATTTCATTCCAACAGAACACAATTTCCTTTTGATATTGTACATTTGTGCCCCTTGTCCTGTTCAGTCACACTGTACAGCCAGGCCCCTTTAACTTCGTTCTTCTCTTGGTTTCAAACGATGCTAATAATCTCAATTTATGGCATAATATGACATTATTACCAAGTAATCATCATACCTACCACACTTGGAATTGTTCCAAGTGACAAGCCTATTGCCAGAAGAGGGACTAAAAGTTTCCAAATTGTTTTTCAAACCTAAAAAATAGGAAGCAAGGCTGTTTACTTGATATCAGAAGAATAGAGCCTATATAAAATAAATGTGTTTTTTTTGGTTTTTTGTTTTTTTGGCTGCGTTGGGTCTTCGTTGCTGTGTGCGGGCTTTCTCTAGTTGCGGCGAGCAGGGGCTACTCTTCATTGTGGTGCGTGGGCTTCTCAATGCGGTGGCTTCTCTTGTTGCAGAGCATGGGCTCTAGGCGTGCGGGCTTCAGTAGTTGTGGCTTGCGGGCTCTAGAGCGCAGGCTCAGTAGCTGTGGCACACAGGCTTAGTTGTTCTGCAGCATGTGGGATCTTCCCGGACCAGGGCTCGAACCCATGCCCCCTGCACTGGCAGGTGGATTCTTAACCACTGCGCCAGCAGGGAAGCCCTAAAATAAATGTTTTTAGCCTTCACAATTTCAATAAAGGCTAAATGACAAACTGGGAACAATAAAAAACTATCTTCTTTCATTGCGTATATATTTTGATTTAATTCCTTGAAGAATTCAGATGTAGCTCATTTCCAAATTAAATGTAGTTTATATATTTGAACCTCTGCCATGAAGACTACTCCAGGTTTCATAAATGTATAAACTCCTAGTGCTTTACTTCAGAGGCATAAGAAAATAAGATGGTAGATTGAATATACACATCTAATTTCACTTGCTCTGAAAACTCCACTAGGATCCACAAGGACAGAGAGAACAGGAGTGAATAAAACAGCAACAGCATTCTGGAAGTTGGAAAGCAAATGAACCAGTGATAATTAACTTAGCAGAACTAAGAAAACTGAATTTCAAACAGCCCTTAGGAAAAGCTGAGAACCAACCAGATGTATATTACAGAATCCTCAAAGATTCAGGAAATATTAACCCCAGGTACTTATGAAATTCGGCATGAAAGGGAGAGGCTCAAATAAGGGGTAGGGTAAAACAGTCAGATTTCTAGATCTCCTTATTTAGTCTATGCCCTAGGGAACTCTTCCTCCTGCTCCAGCAGATACCTGGAGGTTTATTCTCTGGAAATACCTGGCACAGTTGAGGGTATGGGTCCTAAAAAACAGGGATGTTAAGTGCCCATGGACCATGTGCATATTGAATGCTGAGAATTCCAGGCTCTCCTTCCTCCATTCTCATTGAGTGTTGCTCCCAAATCTCTGGCAGCCAGATTTTTACCATCTAGACAGCAGATTAGAAGTCTCTTTTCAGTTAAACTTCATCAGACACAAAAGGATGACATAAAGATACAAAAATGTGGCATTCCTTGATTAAAAAATTGCATCCAGATAATTGTACAGTAAAATTCAGTCAACCAATTAGACCCAAACACTCAGAACTTCCAACATCATTTTATTCCCCCATCTTTAATCATAAGCAATCAAGGATTACCAGACATCTGAAAAAAACTTCAAGCAAGAAAAGTGAAGAATAATACAGAAACAAGCAGGAAAAAAAAAAAAAAAGATACTGGAAGCAACAGAGACTACAGTGGGAAAAGAAAACTTCAAAACACTCTATCATTACTATAATCAAAGAGATAAGATTAGGTTCTATTTATCACATTTCCATGGGTGGAGAAATTTAGGATTTGTAGAAGCTGAAAGACTTGCTAATATCCCAAAGAAAGTGATTTAGAAAATATATTTTTCTATTGAAATTTTTATATATAAAGTAATATATCATAGCTTAAGCGTTGATATACAGTAGTGGTTTGTAAGGCATATAATGCAACATTTTATAATCTCCCACTACATAATTTTCTCTTTACATCCCATTTTAACCCCCAGTATCTACCTCATGGGTTTCATTGAAGTATATTTGTCATATACAAAGAAAGAGAGAGAGAAAGAGAGAGGAAAGGAGAAAGAGGGAGAGGGACAGGAAGGCGAGGGTCGGGGGGGGGGAGGGAGAGAAATTCCACTATAATGCCCTGTATGGGGTGTTTATTTTATTTTCCTATAAACATTAGAATACACTATGCACATGATTATGCAGCTCATTTACTCTTCAGATCACTCCATGGACATCCATGCCAAGATGTATATATATCACTGGATAGATACATAGATTTATGGATATAGACAGCAGATTTTAAAATTTAGCCTCTGTAAACCACAATGTCTTGTGGGAAGAGCTAGTTTTTGTAAAATGGAATCGATTTTTCAATGTGAGATTCAAATTTCTCTAACAGCATTTTATGTGTTCATTTATTTTCCTACTGTACACTTCATTAAAACTCTAGCTATATATATATTTTAAAAAAACTCTAGGTAATGCCATATTTTAAAAATGCATGTATGACAGAGCCTTCATATACTCTGGTTTCTGCTATTGCCAATCTCCTTAGCAGGCTCCTTTTTTATGGTAAATCTAGAAGATTTTTGTTAAGACTTCATGTGGCAACTAACTGAAAGTTGCACAGGTTTGCAAATACCAGTTGTGTTGACTGGAGAGTTGACTTATAAAAAGTGAAAATAAAATGAAATATCCAATATTTTGGGGAAAAAAGATAAAAGCTGTGACCATTGGTGAGAATAGGAGGGTAATAATAGCCCAATACAATAATGAGGAATTATGATATATACATTATAAGCAGGGGTCCTAGAATCTGGGAGACTGGATCGAAGTCTCAGCTCTGTCAGTTACATAGTAGTGTGAATTTGGGCAGATTACTGGACTTCTCTGAGATTCACTGTTATGATCTATAAAATACTGGGTCAGTAAACATTTTCTATAAGGGGTTAGGTAGTAAATACTTTAGGCTTTGTAGGCTATATAGGTTTCTGTCGTGTTAGCACAAAAGCAACCACAGACACTATGTAAGTAAATGTGTACAGCTATGTTCCAACAAAGTTTTATTTGTAAAAATAAGCAGCTGTGGTCTATATTTACCCCCACATGGACACTGGTTTTCTGGCCCCTAAATCACAGTGACTATATATATATATTTGTTTTTTTCAATAGTTGTCATCAAGAAAGAACTCAAGCAAGAATGTAAAATATCCCAACATATTAAACACCCACAAAAGAGACTTTAAAGTGAAGGATTACTATAAGCCACTCTAAGATAAGAAGTTTGAAAAATGCAGTCTAATAGATTTCTTTAAGATTATAAAATACCAATTTTCACATATTAAATTTCAAAAAAAGGAAAGAAAAGCAGAATAACCGACCCAAATATAAAATTATTAAATGCATTCTATAAATCTCATTTGGTCCTTATTAAAAATATAATAAAGGAGATTTCACTCTAAAGGTTGTTTACAATGGAAAGGCAAAGCTCTGACAATCTGGCCCATCAATACAACCCCCAAAATGATTTAACTGTGATGCAAATAAGGTAAAATGTGGAAGTACAATATTATAGAAAACATTTGATTTTTAAAAAATATATTTTTAAAAATTATTTGTCAGTCTTGGATTTATATTTAGAAAGATAGACTTCTCATATCCTAAAATTGCTTTATCAGGGAGAGAGCATATATATTTTTTTTTTACCAGTAATAAGAAATATTAATCAGTTCATTACTGACAGTCCAGTCCTATATTGACTATTTCTTGGTACTCTATGCAAAAAGGATATTTTACTCATTAATATTTTACTATTAGAAGTTCTTCTGGGTTTGAAAACTTAGTTCAGGTTCCAGAAAGACCTAATTGTAAATATTGAGTTAGGTAAAGATCAACATTTAAAAATATTCCTCCTTTGTAGTCATCCCATTGCACACTTATTTTAAAAAACTTTATTTATTTATTTTTGGCTGCGTTGGGTCTTCGTTGCTGTGCACGGGCTTCCTCTAGTTGCGGCGAGCAGGGACTACTCTTTGTTGCTGTGCACAGGCTTCTCTTGTTGCAGAGCACGGGCTCTAGGCACGTGGGCTTCAGTAGTTGTGGCACATGGGCTCAGTAGTTGTGGCTTGTGGGCTCTACAGCGCAGGCTCAGTAGCTGTGGTGCATGGGCTTAGTTGCTCCGCGGCATGTGGGATCTTCCTGGACCAGGGATCGAACCCGTGTCCCCTGCATTGGCAGGCAGATTCTTAACCACTGTGCCACCAGGGAAGCCCTGCACACTGGTTTTTAAAACATTATTTATCATGAAATCTATGAGAAGTATCTCATGTCACAAAATAATTCTTTTCTCTATGCAACAAACATTTACTGAGTGCCTACTATGTGCTTAGTTTGAATGATGATTAAAAAATTATAAAACAAAAGAACATTAGGAAATGTTAGAAAAAAATTTAACCAGATCATATAGAAATATAGCAAGATATTTGTATTTTACCTGTGTAAGAGTGACGATAAATCCTGTCCGAGAACCTTTCTAAACTTTATTTGGCTTCCTTTGAATTTGCATTTAGAATCCATTTTACTGCTTTATAATACATATGGAACTGGCACTGATGAATAAGTCATCCTCATCGTGGAAATAACTAACTGACTTTCCTAAAAATATAGCACAAAGACAACCTAAATAAGCTTTCAATTTCATGACCCAAAGTCACAGCTGGGACAGGAAACCTAGCCTCAAGAGTGATGGAATTCTACCCTTAGTCCTCATCTCCTTTTTAATAGTGTTCTTACTTTGAGAAATTAGAATAACACCTGAAGGAAAAGTACAGTGGTAATGTTGTAGATGTTTGAATTAGCATGCTATTTGAGAGAATGATATAGTTGTTAGTCTTCAACAGTGATGCCTTCATTGGAAATGTTTTCTTATTTTACTTATTTTCAACTTACTTATTGTTTCTAAGTATATTAAGGATACCAGCTAAAGAGTGTCGATCATCACCTAATTCTACAAGAATTAAGTCATTAGCCACTGTATTCACTGACCTTCAACACACCCTGAAAGGCATTCAGGGTGAAGATCAGGAACAAGGCACTCCGTGCTCTGGGAAAACTGGCTGAAAGGGCACTCAGATAGTTAGATATTTTCAGGAGAAAATTTGTATGAACCTGAATTCTTGCATCTTCCCATACTTAAGAGAAGCACTGAAATCATTACCTGAGACCTCTGCTCCTCATGACTAGCGGCAACCTTCTACCAAGATGTGTGCTTGACTGCACGTACCCCCTTTGCCAAAATCACATATATACTGACTTTTCCCCCTACCTCTTCGGAACAGTTTCTCAGAGCTTTCTGAGAGGCTGTCTCTCAGACTGTAGTCCTCAGTAAGACACTGAATAAACTCAACTCACAGCTCTAAAGTTCTGAGTTTCTTTTTTTGTTTGTTTGCTTTTGTTCTTCAGTTGACAAGGATCAATTATATGCTGTCATCTGCAGGAAGACAGATAAATTAAACCTAAGTCCTGCCTTCAAAGAGCTCATGAGTTGAGCACAGGGGTGGACAATTTTTTCTCTTGAGCCAGAAAGTAAATAAATTTGGCTTTGTGTACCATATGGTCTCCATCACAACTACTCAACTCTGCCTTCATAGCATAAAATTAGCCATAGAAAATAGAAACATGAATGTGTATATGACTATTTTCTTTGTTTCGGCCTAATCAGGCAGCCAAGCTGAATTTGGTATACTGGCCATCATTTTGCTAGCTATTGATCTGGCATCAGGACAACAGATAGGTTACACGTTTTTTGTCAATGCCTGTCCACTTGTAAGGACTGGATAAAATGCTGTTTTTAAGTGGATTCTGAGGCTGCAGCAGAAAATTATGGCACCATCAATTAGCTATGCTTTCATATATGCATTATGGTGGTTGTAGAAATGTCATTTCCCTACCTATTTTTAGCATGAAAGACAGACACTAACAATAAAATATTAAAACTTGTGAAAAATGTCATAAAAGACATATGTATATAAGACAAAAAGTACTTAAAGATATCAGAAATACCAGAAGAGCTGGCTAAAGATTTCACAAAAGAGAACAATAAGCCTCAGTGTCTTCAAATCTCTAATACTTGCTCCAAACAATAATATGTTTAAAAAACCATATCAACTATAAGCCATAAAGAAAAAAATATAGCTTACTAGAAAAAATTAAGAATGTCTATATGTCAAAAAGATGATGAACACATTTCTCAAAAGACAAATGGGAATCTGGGTACCATTTTAGACAGATACATTTGACAAACAAAGGGTAATTTTACATAATATAGTATGACCTTCACACAATTAAAGAGTAATTACTTTATACAAATAGAGAAATTAAGGACAAAGAGGCCAAAGGAAAGGGACATGAATAAGGACATTAGAGAAAAGAAACACCAATGGCTTACTGGCATGTATAAATATGTATTACTGTTAATGAAATGCTTATTTAAACAAAATGAGGATTATTCAACACAATAATCATAGATGATGATGTGAAACTTGACATTTAGTGCTTCCCAGTAACAGTATTCTCACGGGTGCCTATTTGTTTATTCATGTGATCATTCACTCACTCATCCAAGCATTTACTGAGCCGTTGTTACATGTCCACTGCCTGAACAGAGAGCAAAGCCTCCCACTTTCTGTTCACTAAAATCTCACATTATAATAATAAAAGTAAAGGTGTGAAAGATCAAAATCAACTGTGATTAAAAATTTCCCAGCTGGGGGAAATCTCAAATGCTTCAGTTCTACTCCCCACAAGTACAAATGGAGGGGGATTTCCCCTCCACTCACTAGGGGTCCAGAGACCTATACATTTTTCTAATTCTTGCAGATGTTCCAGGACTTCGCAATGAAGGTTCAGCCTAGGGCCATCAGATGGACACCTGGAAAAGTTTTTAGGCTCAGGCAACTGTCCTACTAGATTAGTCAGTGGAGGAGGTACTGACTGCTGACCAAGTGTGGTCCTCATCAGAATTATGGTGGGTGAAGGGGAAGAGATGGAAATCATTATGCCAGGCAACAAGAAACCAAAAGAGAAGGAGAGAAAAAGCAAAGATAGAGGATCTGAATAATAGAATTAATAAGTACAAACTGGTATATAGAAAACTTACCCTCCACAAGTAGAGGATATACATTATTTTCAAGCACTCAAGGAATAGTCTCAAAAGTTGACCATGTACAAGTTTACAAAGAAAGTCTCAAAAAACTTTAATGAGTTAATATCCTACAGACTGTGTTGTTTGACTATAATAAAATTAGGTTTTTTAAAGGATAGCTTAAACACCTAACTTGCTTAGAAACTAAAATCATACTACCTAATAATCCTTGGATTAAAGAAGAAATAATAAAAATGAGATACTCCTAACATGAATTAGCAGTAGAAGATTTGTGACTTGTAGCTAACACAGAACTCTGTGAGAAAATTGCTGCTCTAAATACGTTTATCAGAATTCAGAAAAGTATATTGAAGAAAAATAAGCTTTGTGTTCAATTTAACAAGCTAAGATGAAGGGCAACAGACTAAATGTGAAAGAAACCATAAAGGAGGAAATAGATATAAATAAACAAATGAGGAAATACAGACCAAAAATAAAGAATAATTATAAAATCAAGAAATGATTACTTTAAAAGATTTATAAGATAAACCACAGGGAGACATCAGGAAAAAAAGAGCCAAGACTAAAGCAAAATATGAATGAGAAAAGTAAAAATACTATAGCAATTTAAAAAGTAATGAAATAATATTATGAATTAGTGTATGCCAATAAGCTTGAAGCCCAAGAAGAAATGAGCATATTGCTGGGGGAAACAATATAAATGGCTAAATTTTGCAGAGAAAAACCTGAAAAGGCCAATTGTTTGGGAGACTGTTACTTGTTCTAGTATAACTTTTTCTTTTCTTTTCTTTTCTTTTTGGCAGCGCTGTGTGGCATGTGGGATCTTAGTTCCCCAACCAGGGATCGAACCCGTGCCCCCTGCCATGGAAGCATGGAGTCCTAACCACTGGACCACCAGGGAATTCTCTCTGGTCTAACTTTTAAACACATTGAGCCTCAGTCACTTCTCGTCAGGAAGAGACAGGGATTTCTTTGGTAAAATTGTAAGAAGCAGTGGGGCATGCTTCACCCAGCCCCTTCTGATCCACTCACTTTTCACAGGATCAGCCTACCAGCTGAATAATGAATTCTGACCTGTCATGTAGTAAGGAGTCGAGCAAATTCAGGGGTGAATTATTAGCAAGTCTGCTTGGCTAGAGATCTAAAGTCACAACTTGCAGTCAGCTTTATCTATATCTCTCTGATGCATACGTATCTACCAATAGGTTCCAAAGTCAGAAAGGGAAGAAATGGGTATTATTAATTAGCCCATCTCACAAATCCAAATGCCTGTAACAATTACAGAGATAAAATAGTCATCAGACTCACACTTGTCCACTGCTCCACATACAGGAAAGCCCTAGATCTATATGGCTTTAGAGATATATTGTACAAAATGCTCAAGGAACAGGTAATTCCACCTCTCACACAAGCTGTTTCAGAATATAAAAAATGAGAGAAACCTTACCAACCCGTCTTATAAGGCTCGTATAACTTTGATTTCATAGCTGAGATAGAACAGATCATACATTGAAATTTAAAGGCTATCTCCCTTATGAACATAGATACAAAACTGTAAAATAATAATATGATAATAGGATAATGCATCATAATCAAGTAAGATTTGTCTTAGGAATAGAAGACTGATTTAAGATAGGAAAATATGTCTGTGTGATTCCCCACCCTAAGAAGATAAGGAGGGGGGGGATTAACCAAGATGGCGGAGTAGAAGGACGTGCTCTCACTCCCTCTTGCGAGAGCACCAGAATCACGACTGGCTGCTGGACAATCATTGACAGGAAGACCCTGGACTTCACCAAGGAGGATACCCCACGTCCAAGGACAGTGGAGAAGCCACAGTGAGACGGTAGGAGGGGCGCAATCAGAGTATAATCAAATCCCATAACTGCTGGGTGGGTGACTCACAGTCTGGCGAACACTTATACCACAGAATTCCACCCACTGGAGTGAAGGTTCTGAGCCCCACGTCAGGCTTCCCTACCTGGGGGTCCGGCAACGGGAGGAGGAATTCCTAGAGAATCAGACTTTGAAGCCTAGTGGGAATTGATTGCAGGACTTTGACAGGACTGGGGGAAACAGAGACCCCACTCTTGGAGGGCACACATAAAGTAATGTGTGCATCGGGACCCAGGGGAAGGAGCAGTGACCCTGGGGGAGACTGAACCAGACCTACCTGCTGGTGTTGGGGGGTCTCCTGCAGAGGCGAGTAGTGGCTCTGTTTCACCGTGGGGATAAGGACACTGGCAGCAGAGGTTCTGGGAAGTTCTCCTTAGCGTGAGCCCTCCCAGAGTCTGCCATTAAACCCACCAAAGAGCCCAGGTAGGCTCCAGTGTTGGGTTGCCTCAGGCAAAACAACCAACAGGGACGGAACCCAGCCCCACCCATCAACAGTCAAGTGGATTAAGGTTTTACTGAGCTCTGACCGCCACAGCAACAGGGAGGGAACCCAGCCCCACCCATCAACAGTCAAGTGGATTAAGGTTTTACTGAGCTCTGACCGCCACAGCAACAGTCAGCTCTACCCACCACCAGAGCCTCCCATCAAGCCTCTTAGATAGCCTCAACCACCAGAGGGCAGACAACAGAAGCAAGAAAAACTACGATCCTGCAGCCTGTGGACCAAAAACCAGAGTTACAGAAAGATAGAGAAGATGAAAAGGCAGAGGGCTATGTACCAGATGAAGGAACAAGAAAAAACCCCAGAAAAACAACTAAATGAAGTGGAGATAGGCAACCTTCCAGAAAAAGAATTCAGAATAATGATAGTGAAGATGATCCAGGACCTCGGAATAAGAATGGAGGCAAAGATTGAGAAGATGCAAGAAATGATTAACAAAGACCTAGAAGAATTAAAGAACAAACAAACAGAGATCACCAATACAATAACTGAAATGAAAACTACACTAGAAGGAATCAATAGCAGAATAACTGAGGCAGAAGAACGGATAAGTGACCTGGAAGACAGAATGGTGGAATTCACTGCTGCAGAACAGACTAAAGAAAAAAGAATGAAAAGAAATGAAGACAGCCTAAGAGACCTCTGGGACAACATTAAACGCAACAACATTCGCATTATAGGGGTCCCAGAAGGAGAAGAGAGAGAGAAAGGACCAGAGAAAATATTTGAAGAGATTATAGTCGAAAACTTCCCTAACATGGGAAAGGAAATAGCCACCCAAGTCCAGGAAGCGCAGAGAGTCCCATACAGAATAAACCCAAGGAGAAACACGCCGAGACACATAGTAATCAAAGTGGCAAAAATTAATGACAAAGAAAAATTATTGAAAGCAGCAAGGGAAAAACGACAAATAACATACAAGGGAACTCCCATAAGGTTAACAGCTGATTTCTCAGCAGAAACTCTGCAAGCCAGAAGGGAGTGGCATGATATACTTAAAGTGATGAAAGGGAAGAACCTACAACCAAGATTACTCTACCCGGCAAGGATCTCATTTAGATTTGATGGAGAAATCAAAAGCTTTGCAGACAAGCAAAAGCTAAGAGAATTCAGCACCACCAAACCAGCTCTACAACAAATGCTAAAGGAACTTCTCTAAGTGGGAAACACAAGAGAAGAAAAGGACCTACAAAAACAAACCCAAAACAATTAAGAAAATGGTCATAGGAACATACATATCGATAATTACCTTAAACGTGAATGGATTAAATGCCGCAACCAAAAGACATAGACTGGCTGAATGCATACAAAAACAAGACCCATATATATGCTGTCTACAAGAGACCCACTTTAGACCTAGGGACACATACAGACTGAAAGTGAGGGGATGGAAAAAGATATTCCATGCAAATGGAAATCAAAAGAAAGCTGGAGTAGCTATACTCATATCAGATAAAATAGACTTTAAAATAAAGAAGGTTACAAGAGACAAGGAAGGACACTACATAATGATCAAGGGATCAATCCAAGAAGAAGATATAACAATTATAAATATATATGCACCCAACATAGGAGCACCTCAATACATAAGGCAACTGCTAACAGCTATAAAAGAGGAAATCGACAGTAACACAATAATAGTGGGGGACTTTAACACCTCACTTACACCAATGGACAGATCATCCAAAATGAAAATAAATAAGGAAACAGAAGCTTTAAATGACACAATAGACCAGATAGATTTAATTGATATATATAGGACATTCCATCCAAAAACAGCAGATTACACGTTCTTCTCAAGTGCGCACGGAACATTCTCCAGGATAGATCACATCTTGGGTCACAAATCAAGCCTCAGTAAATTTAAGAAAATTGAAATCATATCAAGCATCTTTTCTGACCACAACGCTATGAGATTAGAAATGAATTACAGGGAAAAAAACGTAAAAAGGACAAACACATGGAGGCTAAACAATACGTTACTAAATAACCAAGAGATCACTGAAGAAATCAAAGAGGAAATCAAAAAATACCTAGAGACAAATGACAATGAAAACACGACGACCCAAAACCTATGGGATGCAGCAAAAGCGGTTCTAAGAGGGAAGTTTATAGCTATACAAGCCTACCTCAAGAAACAAGAAAAATCTCAAGTAAACAATCTAACCTTACACCTAAAGAAACTAGAGAAAGAAGAACAAACAAAACCCAAAGTTAGCAGAAGGAAAGAAATCATAAAGATCAGAGCAGAAATAAATGAAATAGAAACAAAGAAAACAATAGCAAAGATCAATAAAACTAAAAGTTGGTTCCTTGAGAAGATAAACAAAATTGATAAGCCATTAGCCAGACTCATCAAGAAAAAGAGGGAGAGGACTCAAATCAATAAAATCAGAAATGAAAAAGGAGAAGTTACAACAGACACCGCAGAAATACAAAGCATCCTAAGAGACTACTACAGGCAACTTTATGCCAATAAAATGGACAACCTGGAAGAAATGGACAAATTCTTAGAAAGGTATAACCTTTCCAGACTGAATCAGGAAGAAACAGAAAATATGAACAGACCAATCACAAGTAATGAAATTGAAACTGTGATTAAAAATCTTCCAACAAACAAAAGTCCAGGACCAGATGGCTTCACAGGTGAATTCTATCAAACATTTAGAGAAGAGCTAACACCCATCCTTCTCAAACTCTTCCAAAAAATTGCAGAGGAAGGAACACTCCCAAACTCATTCTATGAGGCCACCATCACCCTGATACCAAAACCTGACAAAGACACTACAAAAAAAGAAAATTACAGACCAATATCACTGATGAATATAGATGCAAAAATCCTCAACAAAATACTAGCAAACAGAATCCAGCAACACATTAAAAGGATCATACACCACGATCAAGTGGGATTTATCCCAGGGATGCAAGGATTCTTCAATATACGCAAATCAATCAATGTGATACACCATATTAACAAATTGAAGAATAAAAACCATATGATCATCTCAATAGATGCAGAAAAAGCTTTTGACAAAATTCAACACCCATTTCTGATAAAAACTCTCCAGAAAGTGGGCATAGAGGGAACCTACCTCAACATAATAAAGGCCATATATGACAAACCCACAGCAAACATCATTCTCAATGGTGAAAAACTGAAAGCATTTCCTCTAAGATCAGGAACGAGACAAGGATGTCCACTCTCACCACTATTATTCAACATAGTTCTGGAAGTCCTAGCCACGGCAATCAGAGAAGAAAAAGAAATAAAAGGAATACAAATTGGAAAAGAAGAAGTAAAACTGTCACTGTTTGCGGATGACATGATACTATACATAGAGAATCCTAAAACTGCCACCAGAAAACTGCTAGAGCTAATTAATGAATATGGTAAAGTTGCAGGATACAAAATTAATGCACAGAAATCTCTTGCATTCCTATACACTAATGATGATGAAAAATCTGAAAGAGAAATTATGGACACACTCCCATTTACCATTGCAACAAAAAGAATAAAATACCTAGGAATAAACCTACCTAGGGAGACGAAAGACCTGTATGCAGAAAACTATAAGACACTGATGAAAGAAATTAAAGATGATACCAACAGATGGAGAGATATACCATGTTCTTGGATTGGAAGAATCAACATTGTGAAAATGAGTATACTACCCAAAGCAATCTACAGATTCAATGCAATCCCTATCAAATTACCAATGGCATTTTTTACGGAGCTAGAACAAATCATCTTAAAATTTGTATGGAGACACAAAAGACCCCGAATAGCCAAAGCAGTCTTGAGGGAAAAAAATGGAGCTGGAGGAATCAGACTCCCTGACTTCAGACTATACTACAAAGCTACAGTAATCAAGACAGTATGGTACTGGCACAAAAACAGAAACATAGATCAATGGAACAAGATAGAAAGCCCAGAGATTAACCCACGCACCTATGGTCAACTAATCTATGACAAAGGAGGCAAAGATATACAATGGAGAAGAGACAGTCTCTTCAATAAGTGGTGCTGGGAAAACTGGACAGCTACATGTAAAAGAATGAAATTAGAATACTCCCTAACACCATACACAAAAATAAACTCAAAATGGATTAGAGACCTAAATATAAGACTGGACACTATAAAACTCTTAGAGGAAAACATAGGAAGAACACTCTTTGACATAAATCACAGCAAGATCTTTTTTGATCCACCTCCTAGAGTAATGGAAATAAAAACAAAAATAAACAAATGGGACCTAATGAAACTTCAAAGCTTTTGCACAGCAAAGGAAACCATAAACAAGACGAAAAGACAACCCTCAGAATGGGAGAAAATATTTGCAAATGAATCAACGGACAAAGGATTAATCTCCAAAATATATAAACAGCTCATTCAGCTCAATATCAAAGAAACAAACACCCCAATCCAAAAATGGGCAGAAGAACTAAATAGACATTTCTCCAAAGAAGACATACAGATGGCCACGAAGCACATGAAAAGATGCTCAACATCACTAATTATTAGAGAAATGCAAATCAAAACTACAATGAGGTATCACCTCACTCCTGTTAGAATGGGCATCATCAGAAAATCTACAAACAACAAATGCTGGAGAGGGTGTGGAGAAAAGGGAACCCTCTTGCACTGTTGGTGGGAATGTAAATTGATACAGCCACTATGGAGAACAATATGGAGGTTCCTTAAAAAACTAAAAATAGAATTACCATATGACCCAGCAATCCCACTACTGGGCATATACCCAGAGAAAACCGTAATTCAAAAAGACACATGCACCCGAATGTTCATTGCAGCACTATTTACAATAGCCAGGTCATGGAAGCAACCTAAATGCCCATCAACAGACGAATTGATAAAGAAGTTGTGGTACATATATACAATGGAATATTACTCAGCCATAAAAAGGAAAGAAATTGAGTCATTTGTTGAGACATGGATGGATCTAGAGACTGTCATACAGAGTGAAGTAAGTCAGAAAGAGAAAAACAAATATCGTATATTAATGCATGTATGCAGAACCTAGAAAAATGGTACAGATGAGCCAGTTTGCAGGGCAGAAGTTGAGACACAAATGTAGAGAATGGTCATATGGACACCAAGGGGGGAAAGCTGCGGTGAGGTGGGGATGGTGGTGTGCTGAATTGGGCAATTGGGATTGACATGTATACACTGATGTGTATAAAACTGATGCCTAATAAGAACCTGCAGTATAAAAAAACAAACAAAACAACTAATACTAAACTTTCATTGGGTTATTTGTATGGAAATATGTTAATATAAATGTTTCAGACATTACATGAAAAAAAAAAAAAAAAGAAGATAAGGAAAACATTTAATTTAAATAATCATCTCAATGGGGAGAGCAAAAGCATTTGGTAAAGACACATGATGTTTTACAAAGTGCTTTCTAAAACCTAAGAATAGCAGGAAACTTCTTTAACATGATGCAGTCTCTGTAGCAAATAAAACAAAATAAAACCCAGAAAACATCCTCCTATTTACTATAACACATTAGGCACATAAATTTCAGGATATCCATGTCTGATATTGCCTCTACATTCAACCTAGTACTAGAGGCCATGATCAATGAAATAATACACCTTAAAAATAAAAGGTATATGATAAAGATATCACCACATACCACATGGTGCAGGAACTCTATGTGGAGGATAACACAAGTATTGAACATAAATCCTTGATATTTATCCAAAGCATATCAAAGTTCACTAACAAAAATTAGTATCCATAAAATACAAAGGAATGGTAAAACCAACATGAAAAAGAGAAGAAATCCAATAGGATGAGAAACATTATTAACCAAAAAACAATTTAAAGAATAGAAAATCTAAATAGCTGAATCACTAGTAATCATAGAAGTGAAAGGAGATTACACTATTTACCAATCAGATTTTTTTTTTAATCAAAAGTCAGGTAATACTAAGTGTCTTTGTTATCACTTGCTGTGTAAAAAATTACCCCAAAACTTAGTGGCTTGAAACAACAGAATCTATTATCTCAGAGTTTCTATGGATCAAGAATCCGGGTGCAGCTTAGCTAGTCCTCTGGCTCTGCGTATCTTATAAGGCTACCTCATCTCAAGTCTCAGTTGGGAAGGATCTGCTTCCCTAATTGGGTGTTGGTAGCATGCAGCTCCTTGTGGTTTGTTGCACTGAAAGCTCAGGTCCTCAGGACCTGTTCCTTGATATGTGAGCCTCTTCACTGAGCACCACACAATATGCTTTCATTAGAATGAGAAAAACAAGGGAGCAAGAGAGACTGTCAGCAACAAAGTTCTAGCAAGAGGAAACTTAATCATGTTAATCACATCCTATTACTTTTGCCGGCTTCTATTGATTCAACTCATTAGAAGCAAGACACTAGGTACAGCCCACACTCAAGGAGAGTGGATTACACAAGCATGTGAACATCAGGAGGCTGGGATTATTGGGAGTCATATCAGAAGTTGCTTCCACACTGTGTATTGATGAGTATGTAGGGAAACAAGTAATAATATAATTCTATTGGGAAGATAGACTGGTACTGTCACTCTGGAAAGCAACCTGGCAATATTTGGAAAATAATATTGCTTATAGACAATGTTTGTGTCCCTCCAAAATCCATATGCTGAAACTCTAGTCCTCTAGATGTGATGGTATTTGGAGGTGGGGCTTTTGGGAGAAAAATAAAGTTGGATTAGGTCATGAGGATGGGGGCCTTATGATGGGATTAATGCCCTTAGAAAAAGAGGAAGACACGGGAGATAGTTGTCTCTCTCTTTGTGTGTACACACTGAGCTAGGCCATGTGGGGACATAAGCAGGAAGAGGGCCCTCACCAGAACCCAACCATGCTGGCATCCTAATCTTGGCCTTTCAGCCACCAGAACTGTGAGAAGTAAATGTTTGTTGTTTAAGCCACCAGTCTATGGTATTCCGTTCTAGCAGCTCAAACAGACTAAGGATATCTATGACCTAGAACTTCTATTCCTGAGCGTATATTACAGAAAAATATATGCAGAAGTCCGTAGGGAGACATGAATGAGAATGCTCCTCATAGCAATGTTTGTGGCAGTGGAGTGGAGAGCCAACATAGGTGTCCCTCAGAAGAGGAAGGAATGGACAAGTAATACTTGGGATATTCGTTCTAATGGAATATGATGCAGCATTAGAAACAATTAGCTAGAGATACATATAGCTACATAAGTTGAACTTAAAAGCATAAGGTAAGAAACAGAACGAGGTCTATGGCACAATGTACCATATTCACACACACACACATTTCATAAGGCTATAAGTTTCACAAGAGTACAAACATATACGAGGGCATGATTCAAACACATCCGAGTAGGTGCCTAATTGTGGGAAGGAAATGAGTGTTGGGCTCTAGGATGAAAGAAAAATAGAAAAAATGTAAGAGAAAGAACCTTGTCAAACTCAATGATGACAATATGGCCAGAGTCCAAGAATAGAATAAAAGAAAAAATAAAAGCAACCTTCATGAGTGGGCAGTTAATTCTAATCCCTGCCTTTAAGTTGCAGAGCTGGCAGAAGATAATTTAATCAAAATCAGCAGGCTTTAATGCCAGATGTTCTAGGTAGGGAGATGTTTATTCATGGGAGCTGTCTTTTTGTTAGTTTGTAAGATGATTCATAGCTCCACCAATATTTAAATTCAGCCATATAGCTTTTGGAGGGATTTTAAGTAAGATATCCAAAACACTAGCTGATAATTCAGGGTGGGAGATATCAGAATAAACCACTGAGTAGGGGTGGCCTTGGAGAATAGCTTGGAGGAAAGGTTTGTTCTCTACCATGTGCACCACCACAGTTGAACATAGGGATATGAGGAGGGGTGGCAGTTCAGCTTGGGAAGGCTCTTCTCTCTAACTCTCTAGCCTCCTCATCATCCCCCCCACCCCGCCCCAGGTGTCAGGAATGGTTCTTTGAAATGTCTGAGCTACATCCACAGACGTGTCATAAGTGGTGCTTTGTGATGGCTAAGTCCCTCCTTAGCCACCGTTGGCTAAGGGTACGGCCCCTTCATTGTCCTGGGGAGCTATATATATAGCATGGTCAGTAGGCCTGGGGTAGACCACTGGTAGGCTTCAATACAGCTGAGGTGTGCAGGAAACTACCAGAGCCTAATACAGATATGGACCAAAAACCCTCAAGTTCCAAACAGGGGAAGATGAATGAGACTCCCTATGAACTCAGGTCCAGAGATGGTGGCAACATAAGATGACCCTACCCAAGCTGTTTTCTTCATGGATTCCCTCTCCCCCAAAAATCCTACCCTCTCCCTGCCTGGCACAAACCCCCTCCTCAGCCCTGACCCCTTCTCATGAAGTCTCCCTTTCCATCAATATCCCATCTTCATTCATCTCCCTAATCCAATGTCCCTTTGACCTCACTCTGTTGTCCTTCCAGGTGCTGAAGACAGCCACGACGGTAAGAAAACCCCTTCAAAGGAGTCTGAGTAAAAAAGCCTCTGAAAAAGCTGTCAACCCTACAAGACAGCCTAAGAAAGCTACAGGACCAACACTCTTCAGCTCTTATCACAGGCTGGATGAGACACTGAATCAAAATCAAAATAATGCAGAGCAGAACCAAGAGGCCGTGCAGAAGCAAGTGCTGTGCAGCAACAGCCCTCCAAGCGAAGCCCTGGTGAGCCAGTAAACTTCAGGGTGAGGCCAGAGACCCCAGAAATATCTGCCAAGTCTGAGGTCTGAGAAATGGCCAACTGCGTAGACATTGAATTTTACAGCATCAGGGTACACTGATGCTAATTAAATAAAAATCAACTTGTGAAAATTTCCGTGTGTTTCTGCGAGTTCTCTCATGGTGGGAGCAGGGAAGGAAGGGAAGAGGCAGGTGTGTGAGGAGGGAGGGACATTGAGTCCTGCAATGTTGGGGGTGGACCAGCAGAATCACAGTTAACCAGACAGTGGGGATAAGGAATGGGTCAGGACTGAGTGCTGAAGATAAATTTCCTACTTAACACTTGAACCCACAGGTAAGGTGGAAAGGGGCTTGGCATTTCTGTCTTTGGGGTAGGGGCACTTCCAGGCCACCTACTTCATAGAAGTGTTTGTTACATCTCACCCTACGATGTCAGCGACTAAAGGTCCTCCAGAGGGCCAAAAATCTCACCCTACTAAAAGTTATTGAAAGCACCCTGAGGACTAAAATAATGGTGATTGGAAGCCACAAACTCAACACTGATCAGCCCACTCTCTAAAGAAACTTAAGGTGGAGCAGTGGCTTCCCAAGGGCAGGGAAGTAAGAGCTGTCTGCTTTCAGTACAGGCAACTGTCTACAGAGAATTCTAAAACAACATAATCTCCCCTCCAAATATCTTTTATCTTTATTCATTCCAAAGTTGTTGTTTTTTCTCTGAAGAGACTATCCTTTTAAGTGGTTTTATTGAAGTATACTTGACATATAATAAATTGCACATGCTTAAAGTGACCGCTTAATGAGTTTGGTCATATGTGTATACTTGTTAAACCATCACCAAAATTATAAGTGTGAAAATACCCATCACCCCCATAAGTCTCCCTTTACCCCCTGACAATTGCTTCCTCTTGCCCCTCTCTGCACCCCCATCCTCAGATAACCACTGATTTGCTTGCTGTCTCCATAGATTACATCTTCTAGCATTTTATATAAATGGAATCAGTATGTACCCATTTTTATCCAGCTTCTGTTACTCAGCATAGAGAGTCAATGTCCTTGTGTACATCAATATTACATTTCTTTTCAATATTAAGATTGTTATTTTGTTGAGAGTTTAGTAGCATTTAAATGATGCCACAAACTTGCTTTAATTTTATTTAAAAATTAAGATCATTGTAAAGCCATGTGCAGTCATAAGAAATAGAAAGATACATTATACCCTTAACCTAGTTTCTCTCAGTGGTAACATCTTGCATATCTATAGTACAATATCACAATCAGGAAATTGAAATTGTTTTGATCCACTTACCATATTCAATTTCACCAGTTTTACATGTACAAGTCTGGGTATGTGTGTGTATGGTTCTATGCAATTTTATCACCTGTGTAGTTTCCTGTGATTATCACCACTACAGTCAAGATATAGAAAGTTTCCATCACAAGGATCTGTCATGCTACTCATTTATAATCACAACTATCTCCCTCCCTCCATGACCCCTGGAATCAGTAATTTGTTCTTCATGTCTATAATGCTGCCATTAGAATGTTAAATAAATAGAATCATTCAACATATAACCTTTGGTGATTGGCTTTTTACATTCAGCATAAATCCCTTGAGATATATTCAAGTGGTTGTGTGTATCAATTCTTCTTTTTTGCTTTCTTTATTGGTGAGTAATATTCTATGGTATGGATGTACCACAGTTTAACCATTCATTTATTGAAGGACATTTTCGTTGTTTTTATTTTTTGACTATTACGAATAAGGCTGATATGATCGTTCCTGTATAAGTTTTTCTATGAACTTAAAGTTTTCATTTCTCTGAGATAAATGCCCACGAGTGCAATTGCTGGGTCACATGGTAATGGCATGTTCAGTTTTGTAAGAAAGTTCCATACTTCTCTCCAGAGTGGCTATACTAGTTTACAGTCCCACCAGTTCTTTTGCACTCTCACCAGCATTTGGTGTTATCATTTAAAAAATTGTTTTAAGTGATTCTGGTTCATGTATAGTGATATCTCATTGAACTTTTCATTTGCATTTCCCTGATGGTAAATGTTGGACATCTTTTTATGTGCTCATTTGCCATCTGTATATCCTCTTCACTGAGATTTCTATTCATGTCTATAGCCTATTTTTTTTTTTTAACACTGGCAAAATCAGGCTTTCATGAATTTGAACACAAGGCACAGGTTTCCAGGTGCACAGAAATACATCTCCATTTTACGACTGCTTTTTAAAAATCTCAATCTTTTAGGACAGGGATAAAAGAACAAATTGTTTCTTATTTAAGCAACAAGACCTTCCTTACTATGACCTTATGGGCTTTTTTTAAGAGCTGATCATCTGAATTTCTAGGACTTCTTGCAAGTATATATATAGCATGTATATTATTTCCTTTCTACACCCACCTACCACTAGCTGGTTGTTGCCTCCTAGACCCTGGTGAGTTTCTTCTGTGGTTAAATGATGTTTTAGTTTCTGTATAAACACAGAGCCTCTTTGTTGTCTTCTATAAATAATATTTTCTTCCTCTGTATGTCACTACAGTCCCTTTAGGCTTCTTGTTTCCTCTTCATGAAATAAACGTGGATGCTCGACGCATCCCCTACTTACAAGATGTTGGATCGGGATTCCTATACTTGACATTTCGGATGATCTATTAGGGGCTTATAGTGTACATTTCCACTCCTACTACAAATGCAATGGTCTGCATTATGACAGAGTTATTAACTTTTCTTTATTCTATCACGCCATCCATTTTTGGTCCTTTCCCACAGGGTACGGCAACAGAGTCCGGTCCTTCTAGTATACTATACAACATGTAAGTTTTAACAGTGTATTTAGCCTATAGCTGTCGGTGGTGGGTAGCACTGAACTCCTGAACCTCCCAATCCTAGATCCAGTTGATATTTTCAAACTTAAAGTCATATAAGACAAGAGAAAATTCTACAGCCATACCATATTGAGGTTTCTGGGGATATTTCTGTATGTTCAGCAGATTTATCAATAATCTCTGGTTTCTCCATTCCTTGGCCAATCAGAAAAAGGACAGCCATCATACAGCAGACTTGACGATAAAGGAACACCTGGCCAATCACTTCACATTGACATAACTAGAAAGGTTCTTGTCCTTTCCCCTCCCCCAGGCTCTGGACTCCTAGCTGTACTTGAGCAGAGAGAGTAGTCCACTGAAAATTAATCACTCTGCTGGCTACATGTATTTTACACAAGTTCCTGAAATCTTACGTGTCGTCCTATTTCTGAGCTGTATAATTCATGGTTACAATATCTAAATCAGCACAAGGGGAAAATGGCAGTAAGTCTGCTCATGATAGCTGACCCTAGCACTGAAGCTGGGTTCTACAGGGGCCCAGGCCAGTATAGAGAAGTCTGGAAGGAGCACCTGATTGGAAATGTGGGCATAATGAATCTCTTTAGCAGCATCGTTGATCTCTTTCAAATTAAAATCCTCTGAATCCCTGCCCCTTGGAAAGTAAAAACAAAGGTCAAGAGAAATCACCTGTCCAAAGTCATTTAATGTCTTCGTTTGTTCATCCACATCAGTGAGGGTTGGAGGTCTGCCTGTTTTCTCCTAGTCTAGTGTTGGTTAAGCCTCAGTTTCTGTTCAGTTGTATTTTGTTCTCCTGACTGGCAAAGCCTTGGTATCCCTAGTCCAGACCAGACAGACTAATGTTAGGGTTGCATGTCTTTGGTCATGAGCACTGAAATTAAAAAAAAAAAAAAGAGCACACTTAGCATTTCCAGTTCCTGAAGAATTTTCTCTAATATTTGAATTCTTGTTGTTGTTGGCCTGTTCCTTTTTAAGCCATTGCATCTCCTTCTCCAGTTCTTGTACTCTTACTAGGAGTTTTTCAGTCTGGTTTCTGTTTATGTCATTTTTAGCAATGAAATGATAACCCCAGGAATAAAGGAACCATACAGGTCCGACCCATCTGCTTATTGTGGGCCACTGCTATAGCCCATTTTCTAATTGGATTTTTAAATTTTTTCACTGTTGAATGTCAAGAGCTCTTTATACGTTTCAGATACAAGTCCTTTGTCAGGTAATGTGATTTATATTTTTTTCCCAGTCTGTAGCTTATGTTTCATCATCATTATAGCATGTTTCACAAAGCAAAAGTCATAATTTTCATGAGGTCCAGTTTATCAATTTTTTCCTTTTATGGATCACGCTTTTGGTGTCTAAGGACTTTTCACCTGGTCTTAGGTACCAAACATCTTCTCTAAGATTATATAGTTTTACATTTCAATGTGTGATTTTTTTTCGTTTCTGTATAAGGTATGAGATTTGGGCCAAGGTTTTTTTGTTGTTATTTTGTTTTGTTTTTAAACTATGGATGTCCGATTGCTCCAGGACAATTTGTTAAAAAGGGTACTCTTACTCCTTGAATTGCTTTTTCAGTTTTGTCAAAAATAGTTAGGAATATTGGTTTGAGTCTATTTCTGGGTTCTTTATTCTGTTCCATTGATATATGTCATCCCTCAGCAAACACCATGCTGTCTTCATTATTGTGACTGCATAGTAAACCTTAATACCAGGTAGGGTGACTCTTTCCACTTTATTCTTGTACTCTCTTTGTAGTTTTGTTATCAGGGTAATCCTGGCTTCATAAATGAGATGTGAAATGTCCTCACCCTCTTTGATTTTGTGATAAAGAGTAAATGTCAATGTATAATCTCTAACTGTTTAGTAGAATTTTCCAGTGAAATCATGTGGACATGGGTATTTTTTTTTTCAGAACTTAAACTACAAATTCAATCTCTTTACTGGTTATAGGACTAATTACATTGCCTATATAACCTTGTTGGGGGGGGTGGTAACTTGTGGTATTTCAAAGAATTGATTCATTTCTTCTAATTTTTCAAATTTATGAGTTAACAACAGTATCCACTTATTATCCATTTAACTGACTGCAGGATCTGTGATGATAGTCCCTGTTTCATCCCTGATATTTGTCGTTGTTTTCTCTAATTTTCTCTTTGTCAGTCTTCCCAAAGTTTTGTCAATTTCATTGATTTTTTTTGAAGAAATAGAGAAAATCAATGGGGAAACACTATTTTATTCTTCCTTTCAATTTTGTTGATTTCTGCTCTTTATTATTTACTTGGCTTTATTTTCTTCTTTTTCTCCTATCTTCTTTAGGTAAGAACTTAGGTCTCTGATTTGAGACCTTTCCTTCTTTCTAATGTAAGCATTTAATGCTATAAATTGCTCTCTTAGTGGTACATTAGCTGCATTCCACATATTTTGATATGTCTTTTCATTTTCATTCAGTTCAATGTCTTTTAAAAAAAATTTTCCTTGACACTTTGTCCTTGACCCATGGATTATTTATAAGTGTGTTTAATTTCCAATTGTTTAGAGATTTTCCTGTTGTCTTTCATATTTACATACTTCTAGTTTGATTCCATTATGCTCAGAAAATATGTTCTGTAGGATTTCAATCTCTTAAATTTGTTGAGGCTCATTTTATGGCCCAGGATATACATTATCTTGGTATCAATATATGTTCTGTAGACTCTTGAAACAAGTGTGTACTCTGTTGTTGTTGACTCTTCTATATATAAATTAGATCCTGTTGGTCATTGTTTTGTTCAGTTATTCACTCTTTGCTAACTTTCTGCCTAGTGGTTCTATCAGTTGCTGAGTGTTAGGTGTTTGAAGTCCAAGTATAACTGTGGCTTAGTCAATGTCTTCTTTCAGCTCTGTCAGTTTTTGCTTTGTGTATTTGGAAACTCTGCTGTTTGGTTGATACATATTCAGGATAGTTATATCTTTGTGGTGGACTGATGCTTTTATAATAATGTAATATCCCTCTTTGCCCTTAGTAGCTCTCTTTGCTATGATGTCTACTTTACCTGATACTAATATAGTCATTCCTGCTTTTTAGTTTTAATTGTGGTAAAATACACATAACAAAATTTGTCATCTTAACCATTTTTAAGTGTGCATTTCAGTAATATTAAATCCATTTATGCAAGCAATCTCAAAACTGTTTTCACCTTGCAAAACTGAAACTCTATACCCATTAAACAACAGCTCCTCAATCCCCCTCCCTCCATTCAACTTTCTGTCTATGAATTTAGCAACTCTAGCCACCTCATATGAATGGAATCATACAATATTTGTCTTTTTGTGACTGACTTCTTCATTTAGTATAATGCCCTCAAGGTTCATCCATGCTGTAAGAATGTGTCAGAATTTCCTTGCTTTTTTTAAGGCTAAATATTATCCCATTGCATGTATAGACCAGATTTTTAACCATTTATCTATCAATAAATACTTGGGTTGCTTCCATCATTTGCCCATTGTGAATACTGCTGCTATGAGCGTGGGTATACAAATGTATCTTCAAGACTGATTACAGATCCTTTTGTGTATATATCCTGAAATAGAATTGCTGGATCATATAGTAATTCTATGGTTAATTTTTTGAGAAACCTTCATATTGTTTTCCATATTGGCTGCACTAATTTATAGTCCTACCAACAGGACACAAGGGCTCTGCCATCATATGCATTTCCCAGAAGAGTGATTCTGCCCCCCAATCTCTGGTGCAACCCTATTCCTTTTTTTCCCTTAATCTAGCTGAGCCAGGCTGGCATTTTGAAAAGTAATATTTTTTTTTCAGAATTCAGGGAGGAAATACATAAGAATATGTTAGGAAGCAAAAACTTGCCAAGCTTGCCAAGTCCAAGTTTCTATTCCAAGTACTGTCACTTGAACTTTGCTTCCTACTCCCTCACCTCTTTGCCATCTTCTTCACCAAGTGTCAGCCGGCTGCTCACATCACCATCCCCTCAGAGAAATACACGGCAACCATGATTCAACTACATGACTTAGTCTTTTTACTTGGTTTTGGTCTCCTAACAAAGAAACTACTTTTTCCAGAGGCAACTGACAAGATGATTTTTCGTTATCAGTTATCACCACCATTATGAATAATTTTATTTCCTTCCAAATTTCTGATAGCATATCTTGTGTTTTCTCTGATTCATAATCAAATTGTCCATTTTGATTATCTTTACCATGTGCCAAGGCTTGGATTGATTTTAATCTATATTTTCAATCCAATAATTTATGTTGCTAAATTTAACAATTCATTTCTCATGGTTCCTTTTGTTCTGTTTGTATTTTTAACTTTTTGAATTGCATATTCAGTTCACTTATTTTCATTCATTCTTCTTTAATGATGAAACTTCTTTAGTCTGGATTTTCTCATATGTACAGTTTGCCCTTATTTAATAGTAATATTAGTACCTAAGTACTTACTATGTGCCACTTTTATAACTATTGGGTTGGCCAAAAGTTTGTTCGGGTTTGGCCAACCCAATATTTTACATACATTTATTTAATCCTCCAATAACCTTATTGAGTAGGAAACTGCACAGAGGTTTTACGTTTTCTCATATTTACCCAAGATCACACAAGTAGTGGATGGCAGAGCCAGGATTGGAATTCAGGCAATCCGTCTGCAGATACAGTCCTTTAAATCACCATAATTTAAAAAGTAATCTATAGCACTTCCTGTGTTTCCCTTTTCCCATGGAAAATTCTGGCTGGGACTTGGTGCCTATTTATGTCATCCTGGTACAAATCAAGATAAATAGCAATATACAATACCCTTGAGTCTTCATAAACTATTAATATCTACATTTTGGAAACCTAACTGTTTTTCCACAGGAAGACTATTTCTTTTAAAGTGTCATCATAAGCAGCTTTTTCATGGAAATCTTAATACCAAATAGCAGTTGTTGAATTAGTTTTAAAACCTTCCTTTCTCGCCACTTCTCACTTCAGACTATGTGATCCTAAAACCTTCCCTGAATACCCTCAATACATACAATATATTCCCCAGCTTTTAAGAAAAATTTCTGTTCCATAGTAAGCTCTCAAACATATTTTATATGAATATATTATTGCATTGTGAAAAGCAAACGTTCAATGATTGGAAGTGGAGAGATATTTCCAGTCTTAAAATAATTTAGACACTTTGCCACTTAAAATTAACTTCCTATCAAATCTCCATCTTGGAGAATTATGAAGCTAATGATCCAGATGTATATAGGTAATATATCCTTCAAAACATCAACAACTTTGCAGAGAAGCTAAACGAAGATTTTTGTGGTGAATAGCAGTAGAAAAGAACCTACCATTGAATGTACAGATTTATAAATCAGTTCACACATGGGATTCAGTTGAATACGAGTAACAACTCAGCAAACATTAGCTCTTATCTTCATGTGTATGACAAGATATGGTAAGGTTCAACACTGGTATAATTTTTTTTTTTCTTTCACTTAATCTTTGTTCTCTTAGAGGGCTTGTATTTGTACATTATAATGAGAGTGTGATTATTCGATGCCTTTTTAGGATACTATAACTGAAGCCAACTTATTCTATCATTATTACTACCCCAAAATTATAGCTTCCTGACATACTCTAAAAATAAAATTTCTTAAAATTACACATAGGATTGCCTAAAAACCAGTATTTACAAGACTATTTGCAATGTTTTATGTAAATATCTAAATGGGGAGACCTAGAGACTGATACTTCAATCACATAAAATATGTTGTGAGATTTCTTTCCTACTACTTCCTTTGTGCTGTATTGGGAAATCCCTCTGGTACCATCTAGAAAAACATTTGCTACCCTTCTTGTCTTTACCATTACCATTTCACTATTTGCTCTATTCCAAGCCAATACTGAAAGGAAATTGAAAATGAGTATACTCAAAATTAGTCCTTCAACTCATCCTTTTTTTTAAAATCAGAGAGTGGACAGAACGAAAACATCAATCAATGCTAAGTCAATAACACTTGGAAGAAAATGTTCCGTTCTTGCTTCCCTAATCATCCTTCTTCTAATTACTTCCTGAACAAAGTCTGACTTTGAGGACCATGATATGACCTTCGTTTTGACTTTATCTCGAGTCAAATCAGAAGTTTCATACATTTGGTATGTCAGCCACCACTACTTGAGAAAGTCATTTTGAAAGTGGCGGTCTAAGTGATTGCCCTTAACCAAGGGCATGGAGACTGTGTCTAAGCTCAGCCCAATGGACTTGTTTCTCACAGCCCCACATAAGTGAAATATTTGGCTGTGGACAGCTGCTACAAATCACTGTCTCCCAAACCTGTATGTTGTGGCCTGTTTCTTTCTGGCATGCAGACAGTTATGCCTTATATTGAACCATTTTGAATTGTTGGAAATTTCTTATTCATCTTATAGTTTTGCATTTGAATCTGTATACTGCATTTTCCGAAAAAATATTATTCAGAACTTATCCTGAGCACTCCTGTAGTACTCTACTCCATAAATATTCTGCCAGCCAAACAATGTTCCCTGTTTTCAGTACCACATCCATTATTCAGACTCAAAAAGGCACTGAAGATAAGGCTCAGCATTCCGTGTGAATCCTGGCTTCTAGTGAGTATTGGCCTTAAACATTTCTCCTGCACTTTGTGGGCATAGGCCTGAGCTTCATCATCCTACCAAGATATTAAAATATGCATATGGGACTTTTAAAAATCACTTTTTAACCATCATAGTGATAATTTGTTCAGAATGAGATATTTATAAAGTCTCAGCTGATCCTCCAAAAAATTATATGTCAATATGGCAAAATAGTAACTTCATGTTGGAAGAACTTAGCAAACACCAACTTAAGTGATTAAGATGAATATCACTAACAAAAGAGAAATTGACATCTAATATACCTACTGATAGGGTGCACTAAGAAGAACACAGCATCTTTTCAGTGTTATTCCTGTCAAAAATGTATAACTTAAATCTATCGTGAGGAAATATCAGATAAACCAACATAAAGAGATATTCTACAAAATAAGTGGTCTTTATTCTTCAAAAATTTCAATGTCATTAAATACAAAGAAAGGATGAGGAACTGTTGTAGACTGAAGGAGATTAAAGAAACATAATTAAATGCAATGAATGATCTTAGGTGGGTCGTGAATGAGGAAATGCAACTATGAAGGTTATTATTTAGACAAGGTCAAATTTGACTATGGATTTTAGAAGGATCAGAAAACTTTTACTGTAAAGGATCAAATATTAAATATTTGTAGACTTGTGGGTCATATGGTACCTGTTGTAACTATTCAATTGTATTGTTGTAGGCCAGAAACAGTCATAGACAAAATGTGGTTGTGTTCCAGTAAAACTTTATTCACAACAAGCAGCAGTTGTCCATGTTTGACCTGAGACCTAGGGTTTGCAGATTCCTAAATTAGAGAATAGTATTATATCAAAGTTAAATCTCCCAATTTTGGTATTACTGTGGTTTATTGTTCTAGGAAATACCTCCTAAGGTATTTAGGGATTTAAGGTAATGATGCATAATATATGTGACTTATCCCTTAAATGGTTTTGGGGGAATAAATACTATATATTTATATAATACTATATATTAATAATATATATATTATGTATATAATATGTATATAATATATAATATAATAATATATATATTATGTATATAATATGTATATAATATATATTATGTAATATATATATTATGTATATAATTATATACATAATACTATATGTATTATTTACACAGAAAGAGAGAGAGAGAAAGAAAACGAATGAATGAGTGAAAGCAAGAAAATGTGATGAAATATTGGTGAATCTGGTGAAGAATAAAGGAAATTCCTAGTACTATACTTGCAACTTTCCATAAATTTGAAATTGTGTAAAAATAAAGTTGAACAAAAAATCTCAATTAAAAAAATAAATGTGCACACCAGATGGATGCCTATTTTGTCATTGGTTTTCTAAACCTACATAGTCAATCCATCGTTTTAAGCTGGTCTTTTCTGTCACGCATAATAGCTATACTTACATTAAATATTTTAAAAATTATTTAAAAAATGTCTTCACTCAACATGCAATCTATCTGTGCCTCTGTTTTTGTGACTCAGAGAAATGATCTTAAACTTAGTATTGAGTGGGTATAGTAGAAAGAAATTTGTGGAGTCAGAGGATCTGAATTTGAACTTCATCCATGTTTCTTATTAGCTACATTTATAGGCAAGTCACTTAACTCCTCAGTTTATTCGTCTATAACTATGCCATAGTGTTGTTCTGAGCATTGAAATAATGAAGATGATGATGCTATAAAATCCACGAAGTGCTATGCACAAGGGAGAGTTCCCCTTATTTATAATGACTAGATTTTCTAAGCTAAAGAGCAAATGTATAATACACCATTGCATTTATGTATGTTTTTAAAACATCAGATGAATATACTTTTACGAAACCAAAAACTTTGAGACAAGATGTCAAACTAACATGGGCTTCCTCTCCAAACCCAACCAAAGAGGCAACGAAGAAGTCAAGATATTGACAGAACACACTCCTACACTCCACACCTGAAACAAATGTGTGAGAAATCCTCAGAGACATATAGAAAGTGTTTGGGTCTAAGAATGGAGGGGAAATGACTAATGGAAATTGGAGAGGGTAAAGAACCCAAGGCAGGGGGATAAGCTGGGGTAAACGATTCTCTTTGTAGCCACTAATTTCCTTCACATTGTCCTGGAGAGCCCCAAGATATCGATGTGATCAAGGTGGGCTAAGTCAGACTTGGAGCTGGGAGGCACCTCTCAATTGCACTTACGAACCTAGATGTCTACTTACTGTCCTGGCACTAGTCTCAGACCACTCAGAGCCCTCATAAAACAAAATACATATGGAAAAAGCAATGAAATAAATAAAAGCACAACCCAAAGAGTGTTCAAGCCTGGACACATGGATCTGTACCTGCTATATTAATGTGGGGCAATCAAAAGAGTCTCTAATATTGAATAAACAAAAAATACCAAAGATATCCTGCTTTTTAAAAGATATACTTGAAAATAGAAAACTGTTGTAAATAAACATATGGGGAAATAAATGAGGCACATATAAACCACAAGATTTAACAGCACACAGAAACAAGTTCTTTGAACATGGTACGACTGAGGCAGGTTTTAAACATGACCACAGATTATTAGGGACTCCTTCATTTGAGAGATGAGTGCTATTTCCCCTCTCCTTGAATCTGGGCTAGATTGGGATGGCTTCAGCAAATAGAGTCCCATAGATGCCACTCTGTGTGCCTTCTGACTGAGTCATAAAAAAGTCAAGCAGATTCTGAGTCTCTAGGTCCCTTAGAATACTCGCTCTCTGGATACTTCCTCTTGGAACCCAGCTATCATGATGTGAGAAGCCTAAGCCAAATAGAGAGTCCATGTGTAGTCACTATAGTCTACCGTCCCAGCCCCAGTCATTGAGTCTTCCAATCTGAGGCCTCAAATATTGTGGAACAGAGACAAACCATTCCTCCTGTGACTTGTCTAAACTGATGTCCCACAGCAATCTTCAACATAATAAAAATGGTTGTTTTATGTAGCAATACATAACTAAAACAAAAAAAAAATTTTAGAATAATAATAAATAATAAATAATAATAAAGGAGTGATAAAAATCTTCTGTGTCTTGAGGAAAAATACACCAAATAAACCACGCATTAACTAATAAATTCTAATGTAAATGATGAGATCCTTTGACCTTAAGAACAATACAAGTAGTATCTGTCAAAACTGTGGAATATATCTAAAGCACAACTTACAGAGAAATTTACAGTTTTGAATATTTTTATTAGACTATGTGGAAAAAATTTAAAAACCATTCAACTAATTAAGCTTGAAAAAAATATCAACAGAGTAAATCTGAAAAGAATAAGAAGGTTTAAAATACAACTAAGGGCAAAACAAATGAGACAGAAAACAAAATATGAGAGAATTAATAAAACGAAAGCTGATTCTTTGTAAAGACAAATAAGAAATATATTTATGCATTACTCACCAATATAGCTAACATAATCAGAAAAACAAAATGCAGTAAATAAAATGGAGATCAAAAAGTGAGCTCATATACTTATTACTGGGCCTGGCCAGATGATCCAGGATAAATTCCCTATTTTAAAGATAAGAATGTTAATTACATCTGCAAAGTCCATTTTGGCATGCAACTCAACATATTCGTGAGAAAGAAGAGAGAGAGAAGGTCACAGGGGCCAAAATTTTGCCTACCACACCTCCCATGTCCACATGGGCTATCAGACTCCTTAAATTCTTCTAATGTCTATCTTGTAAGCATCTCATCAAAAACTCTGATCCTCTCTCATGATGGTTAAATGTTTGTGCTGTCATCTATTGTAATTTTTTTGTATCTTCAGATCTTAAAAAAAGCTCTGTGTTTTACTTTTGTATGACTCTCTGCTTTTCTGTTTGGGAAGCTGAGGACCACACCTTACTTTTCTCTGCAGCATCTCCAATATCTAACATTGCAATCAGTGCCCTGTGTCTAGTCTGTAAATGTTTGCTTGGTAAGGAGACAGTGTTGCTTAATTGGCTTTGACATAAAGCAGACCTGCGTTCAAATGATGGCACTGCTACTTATTAAGTGGATAAAGAGCTGTAGGATGTGTAAGTTATCTCAACTTTCAGTCTTACATCCTCATCCATAACATAGGTATAATGCCACCTCTCCCTTATAAATAGCCATTATTAACTGAGAAAACATAGGCACGTTAATTCTGTCCTTCAAACATTTTTGTTATCTTCTAAATGTCAAGCCACGTGCCTCCTAATGGATGTTTAGTAGTAAATAAGACAAGCTGTCTCTTTCCTCATGGAGTTCACAGTCTAGAAGGGGAAATATACAGTTAAACTACTGTGTATTTTTAATGCGTGGTATATGAACCAAATTGATTCTCTTTGAGTCGGTGGCCCATATATGGGAAATACCAGTGAACTCCATGTAAATTTGCAAGCTTGCCTAGCAATATTTCCAGAGAATGCCTAGCACACTCTGTTCTGCACCTGATTGTTCTTCTCTGACCTACCATGTGTTTATCTAGTCAACTTTCACTAGTTAATGACTCTCTCCACAGTCCTTTTGGATTAATGTTTCTAGTCTACTGTCTGTCTGGTTCTTAATCTCAGCTTCAATCCTTAATGCTGCTTTGCAAATCACCCTTGTTCCCATTCTCTGCCGGAAGAGGGCTTTTTGTCCCCAAACTACAGTCAAACCCATCTCTGGGATCTGTCAGGGAGGAAATTTCCCCCTTCCCTCTCTTGAGTTCTTGTGGCTGGACTAACAGTAAAATTGATGCAAGGCAAAACAAATTTTAATTCATGCATATGGAGGGCCCATTTGGGACCTCAGAAGTGGCCAAAGTAGGCAGCTTTTATACTTTTTAGACAAGAAAAGAATACAATTGTGAGGAATTGACAGGACCAAGAAACTTAGGTTTGGGTACCTTATTAGTGAAAACTCTAAACAGAGTTTGGGCTTGGGGTAGTCAATTAAAGAAGTCACAAGGTTTGTATATATAGGTTTCTTGGCCCCAATTCCCTATCTTTGGTGATAAGGGTGTCCCTTCTACCTCCAGATGCAGGGAGAGCAACTTTCATGAGAGATTTATTTCCTAATTTCAGGGAGACATAAAGCAGGTCAGAGTGCCTCTCCTGCATTGGCTGTTTATTAAGTAACTTTAATTCAAAATAATCAATATGTCGTTGAGGCACATTTTGGGGTGGCCTACCCTGGGCCCCAACAGACCCTTCAAGGCTTAGGGCCTCAAGGTTTATAGAGAAATATTGACCCTTGGGACAGAAATGCAGAGTTTCCATTTCTCTTATCCTGTACGGCTTAATGGATTTTTGTTCCCTCCCCCATCCTTCCTTCCTTATTAATCAAGACAAACTTAAATTTGAACCCTTGGCTCATAGCACAAGAGAAAGTACCAGAAGATCTCATGGACTCCCTCCTCCAGATACTCTAAGCACTGGTCTCATGTTGTTCCATCAGCCGTATTTGCACCTGGACAAGTTTGCCTTGTTGTCCACAGAGATGACGCCACTGAAATCTGATTTGATGTGACATTCAGCATTTCTGGAGAATCCATCTGAGATGTATCCATTTGAAGAGTGTGCCTGTATTTATTTAAAAACTGAATCTGAAGATAAGGATCCCCCTATATGTCCTTCTTAGAATTCAGTGCCAAGAAAACAGGTGTTTGGGTAGCTTTGCTTCTTTTCACCAGAAAATCACACAATATTATCCAGTGGGTCCTGCTTCTTGTTTGGGCTGCTAAATTGATTGCTCAGTTTCTATACTTCATTCATTCCAGATTCCAACCTGATTCTCTCTGACCTCTTTTAAAATAGGTTCTCACATGTATATGAATTTGTATTTGCGCGTACTCTTATTTTTTTGCATTTTAACTGCGTTTATCAAGAAATATTTTCATATTGTATCTTAATCCTTTTAGAATTAGGCATGTTGTAATTTATAAGTAATTTAAATCTCTTAAATATCATCTGGAAGATGAGTTCTTGCCATGCTGAGCTCTCAGATAAATATGCACAACCTTTCAGCAAATCTGCCAAGTCATAAGGTACGGATCCCGTTTATAGTCCAAATTGACACTTGTTCCCACAAAGAAATAAGTGATTAAAAAGTACTAAGCTCTTTATAGCCAATCTCAGGATACAAAAAAAAAAAAAATACAGATTCATGAGCTCATTCTTCAATACTGAGTTTTGAAATATTTTGGCTCAACTAGACAGCTCTATACAATGTAACTATGAGGATTGAAATGGTGCAAATAAAATGATGTATAAAGCAATTTATTCCAAATGAACCTGCAGTACCTGCCTAGGTCTTTGCTCTTTTGAGCCTTTGATCTTCATACCTGAAATGACTTAGGCTACACATTAATAAGGTTTGGCTTAAAACTATACCCTAAAACCCTAGCCAGGGGTAAATGCAAATACTACTAAGCACAGGTTTCAGCAACACCTTGCTATGTTTCTGGAGATGAGAGGCATTATGGATCTTAAGCAACAATTAGCTAGATATTTTTTTCAAAATATACGTTGAGCCCTAATATCTAAAATAGGAAAAAGCAAAACCACCTGATATGAAACATAGATAAGAGACCCTGAACCCTAATGCAAACAGGTCCCGGGTTTGGCCATCTCTGTTCTGATGGTTCATTGTTCTTGATGTATCTGGTACTTCTGGGAAGAAGGCTGATTGATCAGAGAACTCAACCCAGCACCCAGAAATTCACATGTTCATGTAGACATTAAAATGTAAGACAGAAATCTGAAAAATATTTGAAGTTATTTGACCTCTCTGAATCTAAATAAAAGTGACTGGCTTATAGGATTAAATGAAGTACTGTGTATATTGAGGCACAGAAGATGTTTAATTATTTTTAGGAGAAAATAAAAATAAAACAATATTCGGCAAAATTTGTCATTAAATTATAGAGAGGTTACAGTTAACATCATAATTCACCATTATTTTTCACTTTAAGGTTAAAAATCACTAAATATGAGCTGAAATTATTTTCTGATTTTATTGAGACATAATTATATAATATATAAAATATATATTATAAAAAATATAAAATATAATACATAAATATTGTATATATTTAAGGTATACAATGTGATGATTTGATATCCTATATATTGTGAGATGATTACCACAATCAAGTTAATTAACACATCCATCACTGTGATGAGAAAAGGGCTATTTTGAGTTGCTGCCTAGGCATTTTACAGTATGACAACCCTGCTCACACCCAAAGTCTGGACATTTAGATAAGGATCTGAGTTTAGGATTACTGCCCCAAATTCCTGCTTTGATTTTCCTGGAGCAACTTTTAAAATAACCACTTAGAGCTGAGCCCACAAAAAGATACTGACATCTGCCCCAACCATCTGATAAGTAACAGGTGCTTGCTTACCCTGCTCTCCATCTCCTGCTCGCCGGTGACCTGGGATGGAGGACTACCCTTCCCCTGCCTCGTTGCTGGGGATTGTTCTGCCATCACTATTTACACTATGGCGTTTTGGGGGGAGTCACTCAGTGCATTTTATAATAATCCTCAAGAATAGGATTGTGGTTGGCCTAGTCTTCACTCTCTCCAAGTTTTCCAGGATCATAAGCAATATACCCAATACAGCCCTTCTTACCACAGAAGTATCAGAGCAAAATTTGAATTAAACATTGGAAACACATGCCAATTGTCCCTGGAGAATTTTCACATGGAATCCACAACACGCAATGTGAATCATCAAGAATGTAACCACTGGGTGTCCACCTCATCCAGGCAGATAAAGGGTCATTATGTCCATTTTCCCCAGAGCTTCAGTTTTTGTACATCACTTCTAACCCCACGCCATCCCTGGTATACGTGGGCAATTATATGGTCTATAGCATAACTCTGATATATTCTTGTCCCTTTATGCTGTAGAGACGACTCATCCTCCTTCTTTATTGGGCATCCCTTGGGCATCCCCTAGTCTGAGGTGGAGGCAACCACTGAACTGCAAAGTTTGAAGAACAGTGAGTGACAATGAATTCTAATCGCATAAACAAAGATGAGGACCCAAGCAGAATTCAAGATAGTACAAAGGAAATATATAGCAGCAGAAGGCACTCAATTATATTTCAACTTGTTGGAAAGATGGGCATCGTCTCTCTGGTGGTCCTGCCACTTGGTACTAATAAAACAGAGCAGTAAGCGTTCCCCAGCAGCCCATACTGCAGCCTGCTTTATGTCAACCCTTGCTGCCTCTTGTGTTCATTAAACTTCAGGAAACAAATACAAACACATAAAATGCTTTCGGATAGCCTCCCACTTTGCCATTTGGAACCTAGATGTTTCAATCACCTCTCTCTGCATCAGCTGACATGTAGTGCAATGAACAAGACCAGATGCAATAACAAATTGAGAAAAAAAACCCAATAAAACTCTTGGCATTTGCTTTGGGCTGCCTGTTCTATGGCAATAGCAGATGACAGCCTCTGTGCCTAGATTTTTTTAAAACTCCTTAAGAGCTCTAACAGAAGTTTTGGTGGACAAGGAAAACACCAGGAATTGATCAAGGCTTGCATCCATTCTGCTTTGTTTCATGTAAAATGCACACTGGAAAACATGCAAAGATCCTTTCTGCTTTAATCCTAATACGCTATCCGGTGATTGAAATTACCCACCTTCTGGTTGGGACCATAAAATCAACAACCCAGAGAGGAGAGGTTTTATTTGACAACTGCACTACTAAAAGATCTATGAAAAATATTAAGAACAAGTACTTTTTTATACTCATAAAAAGGCAGTGAAGAAAACTGCAAAATCACTTTTTATTTCTTGCCAAGGGCAAGAAAACATAAGCATAAAGAGCAAACCAACCACAAACAGCATGGATATCACTCTACATTCTTCATGTTTATGCAGCATGTAATGAAAAAGGCTTTCCAGAAATATGAACTGTAAATACATCTCAGAGAAAAATGAAAATGAGAAAAAAAAGCTAAGGTATTGTTTTGTATAGGGATCTCACTTTTCTTCCTTGCCTTTATCTTATTTGCCTTCCTATCAAAGGAGAAAAACCACAGAAGTGACAGTAAATCTTTTTGAAGAGTTCTAGTTAATCTAAAGAGTTGATATTTCTTAATGACAGTGTTGAAACAAAGATAAGCCGGGCAGCATGATGTAGGTTAAACATTCCCAAGGCAAAAGAGATTCAGCGAGAGGAGGGAGGTCAGGGATTTCAGGGCTGAAAATGTCCTGGTTATGGGGCCTATGCAATTGGTCTATCAAAAAAAGGCAATGTCAAGGAGAAACACAGTTTTCCACAGGTAATTTATAAAACATGAAAGTGAGCATTCTGCTTACTTGGATGTGTAAGTACTACCAGCCTTTATAAATTTAAAGTATGGCCTAATGAGCTAAGCAGCATATTAAATCAAGAATAACATAATTCTTCTTATAGATTAATGATAAATTTCAATATGCCTCTGAGGGAGGGGAAAAATGCCTTTAAAAGATCTACATAAAATATTTTCTTAGCCGAAGCTGCCACTGAGTTGGATAATCAAAATGTGTTCTCGGATATGGGGATATATGTGTATGTATAGCTGATTCACTTTGTTATAAAGCAGAAACTAACACACCATTGTAAAGCAATTATACTCCAATAAAGATGTTTAAAAAAAAAATGTGTTCTTGCAATTGACATGCTACTCTTCACATTATAGTGGCTATTTAAACAAATTTTTATCTTGATTTTGAGAAAACAAATGTGGTTTATTTCTATATTGATAAAACGTGGTTTTACTTCTAAATAAATGGTCTCTTATCCTGCTTTCCCCAACTCTTGTTTAAATGTTAAATACATGTAAAAAATAGTTTCAAAGATGGTTAGCTCTGCCATCTTCCCAATCCTTAACTCTTTTATCAACCTCCAGGGTGGAAGGGTGGGAAAGTGGGAAAACATTCAAGTGAAAGTGAATGGACTCACTAGTCAGTGTCTAATATTGGACACTGGTGACACCCTTCTCTGGACTTCCCTTTCTTCTACTACAGCAATAGCTCTATTTTCCTGTTGTGCTTTAAAATGTCAGTTATTTTTTTTTTTAATGGGACTATCAAAATCCAAATGCATTCACTGGAAAAAAATATATACAGCTTTGTATAGCTAAATCTTATTAACCACTTATTATGCGGTAGTCACTGACCTAAGCTATGTACTCACTTATTTCCCATTTAATCCTTACAACAAACCTAAGAGGTATGTGCCCTTTTCCATTTTATAGATGATAAAACTGAGGCAAAGAAAGATTAAGACATTTATACTATATGGAAATAAAATGGGAATAAAAAGAGCCCTGGGCTATGTGCTGTGAAGGATCGAAAAATGTTATAATCTATTAGACAAAATATATTATGACATTTATATACAAATATAGACACAAAGACCTATAGTATAAAAGAATGAAATAATAGTTCTAGAGGTATAAACCAAAAAATTCCAGTCCAATTTAGGCAACTGCTTAGTCAACCAGGTGCATGCACACACACATACACTAACACACTCAGGTCCTTTATGTAATGAGGTGGGTATACATAAATAATTGTGAATGAAGAGGAAAAAGGAATGGGAGGATATTAAAGCAAGGAAGCAGATTGGCATAGATAGTGTCAAATGACAAAAATAATGCAAATGAGTAACAGATTTGATGTTCTTTATTCAAGGGAAAATAATCCGTGGTTCTGGGGAGTACAGTGCCTCACAAACAGTGGAGCACTGTTTGGGAGGGATTTGAGCCAAGAGCTAGTTTTACAGAGCGTTAGAAAAGGCAACATGGAAACAGGGCATGATTGGCTAGGAGGTTGGGATTTCCTTACAAGGCTAGTTGGTCCTGTTTTCTAGGGTAAGTTGAACTAGCTAAAACTGAATTGGAAGACTGTGATTGGTGTATGTTAGGTTTCCCTAGACAGGTGTTTCCAGTAAGCACAGGCTGATTTGGCTTTAGATTTGTGATGTGGACAGGACCACTTAGGTGTCCTCCATGTTGAGGGTCCTGATATACGAATTACTATTTATAGACCATATGGTCCAGTGCAATTGCTAGAGCTGGGCTAAGATTTATCTCTAACAACACAGTGACCAAAAGGGGGTAAGAGCTAAATAACAGCACTATTGACATTTTTGACATGACAATCTTGTGTCTTTCAAGTCTATTCTGTGCACTTGCAGGACATTTAGCCACTGTCCTCTAAGTCATAGAGTAGTTGATTGTAGCAGCCCCCAGTCTTTTTTTTTTTTTTTTTTTTTGGCCCCCAGTCTTTATGACAATCACAATGCCTCCACACATTTCTAAATTCTGTAACTCAGTGGTCCCACTTGAGGACCACTGAGTTACAGAATTCACGTCGTTCACCATCTTCTATTTAGAAGACAGTAATCAATTACTTTAGATCAGATTCTCAGTGCTGACCTTTTTTTTTATAATGTTACTTAAATGTATATAAACAAAGCTAAGTACAAACTTGTTATGATAACACACAGTAGTATAAAACAAAGTAAAATTTATAATTAAATGACAACAAAATCATAATATCTATGGAAACAAAAGCACTCTGCAAAACACATATAATGATACTGACTGTCATGGCTCGCGTCTTTGAGCTTTGTAATACCTATGATACCAAGGATTGTATGATGTCACAATTCTTCCCATCATTTTTCTATTGTCAAGCCATTTTCAACTCACTTTGTACAACATGTCATTGCATAATTTGGCCTTCACTGGTGCAAATACATCACTTAGATATGAAACCCACACCTAACGTTTCCTCACTAGTTCAAGGCTAAGTAGTAGTACTTGGAGCCAACACAATTACAAAACTAAACACAGGCCCTGACATCATGTGGCAATATTCAATTAAAAGATAGTTCATCAGGAAATTCAGAGGTCTCCAAATTACAAAATTTTCACTGATTCACTCTCTTCATTAATGGAATTTTTCTAAGTGATTTTTAACTCTCATTTGTCCCATGTACATGCAGCCTAAGATAAACTACGTAGTTCTTTGTGGAGATATAGACCAGTATTCCAATTTAAAGAATAACAGATACTAATGAATACTAAAAACATCAGTGAGCTCTTATCACCGTCACCAATCACATGATGTGGTAAGCATCGTTTTTCTCTTTGCAGATAAAGTTCTGCAGATAGCACTGAACACAAAAATTGGGTTTATGTCAAGTGTCATCTCCTCTTTGCATACAGCGTGATCTTATTCCTGTGTTATTCTTATTTAAAGGATTCCATTTAGCAGGAACATTCTTGACTCTAGAAGAGTTTAGGAACTAAACAGACTCAGCGTATTTTATACACGACCCTTTGAGACTAAACTCTGTGCTTTATTTCTGTAGATTAGTGAGCACTTCCCAAAGTGTATTCCTCAGAATCCTAGCTTTGTTGAATATCAATTGGTATTTGCAATATTATAAGAAATACATCTTTTGATCATATATTTCTCATACATAGTTGGTCTTTGTCTACAGTTCCTGGCTCACAGCTCCCAAAACCCTTGGAATTTCCTGAGCGATAAGAGCAATGGGAGCATCTTTTGTTATAATATCTGGCCTCTTGTTCTCAGCTCCTGCAAATGCTTCAGAGCCATGAATGTGAAAAGGGTGTCTTGTTATTTACAACAGCTCCTTCCCCCCACTACTGGGTTTATGTTAATGAGGTGACTTTTGGAAAGCACCTGAGGATGGGGGCTGGGTGCCAGGGGAACCAACCATGAATGGAGGGTGGAAATTTAAGTGCACCCTCTGATTTCCGGGGGTGTGTGTGCTGGAGGTTGAATCAACTACCAATGGTCAATGATTTAATCAATCACGCTTAGGTAATGAAGCCTTCATAAAAACCCAAACAGACCTGGTTCAGAGAGCTTATATGATGGTGCCCATATGGAGGTGCTGGGAGAAGGTTGCATCTAGAGATGGCATGCAAGCCTCACGCTCCTTCCTCATGCCTTGTCCTACACATCTCTTCTGTCTGGCTGTTCCTGAGTTATATCTTTTTATACTCAACTGGTGATCTAGTAAGTAAAATCTTTCTGAGTTCCGTGAGCCACTGTAGCAAAATAATTGAAACCGAAGAGGGAACCTCTGATTTATGGCCAGTTGGTCAGAAACACAGATGATAACCTATGCTTTCCACTGGCATCTGAAAGGGAGGTCGGCCTTGTAGGACTGAGCTCTTAACTTGTGGGATATGATGCTATCTTTGGGTAGTGTCAGAATTAAGTTAAACTGTAGGACACCCTGCTGGTGTCAAAGAATTGCTTGTTGGATGTGTAGGGACATCCCCAACAGTGGAATTGGTGACCAGAACCCCGTTTTAGTGTTCTCCTGAAAAAAATGTCATCAATTGAAGCTGTGTAAGAAAGCAGTTAAGTCCTTTATTACAAGACTTTTTAGAGTTTTTAACATGCTAAAGTATATTGTACACCTCAAGGGGAAGCTGTAGTATTCTCAAATTTATTTTACCGTAAAAACTTTAATATTTCTATCGTTGTATTTATCATAATAAATTTCAAATATCATGATTCTAAAACAATGTTACTGTAGCTAGCAAAAGCTCAAATAGTGTAATAAAGGAAGAAATAATTTGGGAGAGGTATTTGGCTCCACCACTTATTAGCTTATGATCTGGGACAGGAGCTTAACTTCTTCAAGCCTCATTTTCTATTTCTGAAAACATGGATCATAATCAAAATTATGTAATAGGGTTGTTAAGCAGATTAAACATGGTATGTAAAAGAACTAGCAATCAACATTAGGTACTACTATTTCTCATAGGCAATTTGATTGCCTTCTCTCTTTACTGCAGTACTAATTCACCTACTCATCTGTGTAATTGCTGAAAGTTAACCAAAAACGGTTATGAAAGATGCCAATGAAAATATTCATTTATCCACTCATTCATTCAACAAATAATTATTGAAAGCCTATATGCATTAGTCACTGTGTTAAATTGTGAAGATAGGGAGATGGATGTGACACAAAGTTCCTGTCTTTGAGACGCCCGTGGCTTCTTATGGGAGAGAGCCATGGAAACAGATCAGTGTCAGAGCACAGAATTCCACTCTCTGCAATGCTCAGGCCTCATACAGAAGAAGGTATGATAGACTATGTGGGAGGAAAGAGAGGCAGCTATGGCTTCCTGGAAAAGGTGATAGCTGACCTTGAATTTGAAAGAAGACTCACAAGGTTAGAGGTAAGAAAAATGGAGCAAGAAAGGCACTCCAGGCTCGGGGAACATCATAGAGGCTTGAAACAGCATTGTGTGTCCTAGAAATTTTAGTTCGTTATTTCTATAGCAAGAAGTACAAGGAGGACAATGATAAATGGGACAGCAGGAAGCACCATCCCTGTACAATAAATACATGCAACCTCTTTCAAATGTTGCCTTGCTTTGCATTGCATTTTACAATTTCATTCTTGGTTGGTGAGTTAATTCATACAAGCAACTCTAAATTATAATTACTGAACTCTTACTATGTGCCTGGCAGCATCCTAAGATCTTTACATTTGGAAACATTTAATTCTCGCAACTCTCTGAGGTATACACTGGTAACACCACTTTACAAATAAGAAAATCAAGCCAGGAAGCTGTTAAATGGCTTGTCCAAGTTCATGAAGCCAGTCAATGACAAAATCGAGATGGACTCCAGAACCTATGTTCTTATTACCAAGCCATTCTCTCTCTCTCTCTCCCTGGCATTATTACTTGCTCTGCCCATCCTCCATAGCAGAATGTGACATGCTAACTTTTCAATGTTGTCTCTTAATATTTTGCCTGTTTCCTTCATAGCACTTATTCCAACTTGTAATTGCTTTTTTATTCTCTTGTTTTGATTTTTTGTCTCCCCCACTATATACAAGGTCTTTGCCTCTAGTTCACTACTGAACTCCAAGTCCTAGCATGGCACTTAACATACAGTAAGCATTCAGTAAGTATGGTAAGTGAATTTCCATTTTAAAAAGACAGTGGTGGGGGGCAGAAAAGCTGTGCTTCTACTACAGATTTTCTAATTGAAGAGTGCTACTAAAGGCATAATTTGAATGCATTTAAACAGAAAGTGTCTGTTCTATCATAACATATCTGCTCCATAGATTTGGAGGAAAACCTTTTTTTTAAAAAATAAAATACTGGTTATTCATAAGATCTCAACACTCTCCAAACTCTAATCCTGCCCCACATCAAAACCAGCATCACAGGTGATTGCAAGACTCAGTCTTGCTCTCCCTTGTTAGTAAACAGGAAAGTCTCTGTTCACTTGGCTATGCAGTTTTCTGTTCCACAGTATATATTCCTTTTAAACCACGGAGGTCAAATCTAGCAGCTCTTGTGTCAAATCCTGCAGGTGTTTTATTTGGCCAACATAGTAGTTTTTAAAGAACTGAATTTCAAGATCTTTAAGTTGAGCATGTCTAACATGCTCAGTCTAACAGAGGTTAGGCCATTCCCTGCTGCCTTACACCGGACTCTACAAAACAGTTAACCGAAATGCTGGCAGCGAAGCAAGATAAACTGGTTCTGGGTCTCTCACCTTGTGGATGGAAACGCAAGTCATACACCTGTTTGAGAAACCAGGCATCATCTTTCAAATAAAAAGATACCTACTCTTTGACCCAGCAATCCTCCGTAATTTAGTGAATTGGTCATTTAAAAACATTGGCTTCCAGCCAATTGATTTTTGACTAATTGGCCTCCATCTAGCATTCAGTGAATGTTAAGTATTATTTGTTTTCATTTGAACTTTTAATTACTGGCTGTGGGGAATACCGTGGTGCACTGCCTAGATACCTCTTCAGGACCAAGGAACTTATTTCCCCAGCTTCCAGGAGTGTTGGCTGCGGATGGCTCACAGCTGCAATCCTCTCTGAGCATTGCCCTTGGTCTAAAAGAGTTGCCTCACTCAAGGCTGTATCTCTTCCCCAAGGGCAGTCAGCATCCAATGACGGAGCAGTACAGAACTACAAAGGCCCTGGCCCCTAGCCTCAATTTTGGACCACTGTGAAGGGCCATCTCAGCATCAGAGCTGCTTGTCGGGTCAGATGAGGAATCTCTTACAACTGCATCACGACTCACCTTTTCCCTCTGCGCAATCCCGCCCCCACCCTTCCTCCCTCACAGGTGCTGTTTCCCACTGTGTATATCCTCCCCAGTCAACCTCCCGAATGCAAATTTCCCTCCTGGAGTCTGTTTCTCAGGAGCCCCATCTAACACACTCATGATGATGAGTAACATTTTAAAATAAAAGCCTATCTTTTTAGGTGTTTTGCAAATTACAAAAGAATACATACATGTATCTAGTGAAAAAACATAACAAAGATGTTAATCACCCTGTTGCACAGAAATAAAGGTTCCGGTACCTAAATAAATACACAAAGCCATTTACTGCAGCTTTTCTCATGGGATTGCAAAGCTGGGAATGACCTTCCACTCTCTAAATGAGGGAAATAACTAAATGATTTAGCATACACTAATACCATGGACTACTACGCATAATTTTTAAAAGTTGACTGGGTGGAATTTTGTGAAGTTTTGCTAAGTAAGAAAAACAAAGACAGAAAGAAACATATTAATATATGATCCCATGTTTAAAGCATAGAATGATAAAAAACAAAATGTGTATATGCCTATGAGTGTTGTGTGTATACAAGTATACGTGTGTATATCCATATGAACATGGAGAAAAGTAGAGCAGTGACCATGGGTTTGGGGGTGGGGCCATACAGATGGAGTATGTGGTTTCATATGTTATAATAAGCACACTCATTTGCAATTTGAGAAAAATTGTAGTTGAAGTTTAAATTTCCACATCACTAAATGCAAATTTCAGCACAAATAGTATACAGTCATTGAGTCCTGGGAGCAGGCCCATTTGCTGGAAGGCAATTCATTGAAATCCAGTCTAACAGAAGACAAATTTGCCAAATTATAAAGTTCTAACTTCTCCTGGCCCTGCCTCTTGCTGTTGTATTTGGCAGTAGCCTTTCCCTCTTGACTCTGTCGCCATATCTCCCCTGCCCCTGACTTCACTTATGCCTCTCTTTTCTTCCCAAAAGACAGTCTTTTTTGTGAACTTGGGCCTTCCTCCTTCTGGCAATGTAAAGCCTGTAGTGAACCAATGTAGGTCAGGTTTCAGTTACTTGTCTTCTACTTCGCAGGGAATTGCTCATTTAGTAAATTGATTATCAAGGAATTTATTCTATATGACGTTACCCAGCTACTTTACGTAGTTACTGGGCCCCTGGCCCTGTACTCGGTTTTTTACTTCTGTGATCTCAGTCAATCCTCACAAGCAACCTTAAGAGTTAGCTACCACTACTGGTCCCATTTTACAAATGGGGAAACGTGAACTTAGAGTGTTTAACTAACTTGCCCATGGACACGGAATAAATAAGCAGCAGAGCTAAGATTCAAATTCAGATCCAGCTGACATAAAGACCAGAATTATTCCGTAGAAAAATAAAACAGTTGCCCTCTTGAACTTAGCAAATATAAGAACAAATAATATCACTGTTGGCATGCTCGTATATGTTAGAGAAAATGGCTTCAAATCTTCTGGAGTATAAGTTTCTAACATGTTTTTTAAAATCTTTAAAATGTGCATTATGAGTAAACAGGCAGTTCTGTCCTAGATAGGACTGTGCCCTCAGAATAACATTCAAAGTTAAGTAAAAAGATTTTTCATCAAGTACTGCTTCAAATAGAAAAAAAGAAATATAAATAACCTAAATGTTCAACATTAGTAAAATCCAAGACACTTGTGATAGTAGCACAAAAACAGAAATGGTACATAAAAATTTTTTTAACAAATGAAATATAATTTTTATAGAGGTATAGTTGATTTATAACATTATATTAGTTTCAGTGTACAACACAGTGATTCAATATTTTTATAGGTTATAATTCATTTAAAGATATTACAAAATAATGACTGTATTTCCCTGTGCTGTACAATATATCCTTGTTGCTTATTTTATACATAGCAGCTTGTCTCTCCTAATCCCATACAACTACCTTGCCCCTCTCCCCCTTCCCTATTCCCACTGATAACCACTAGATTGTTCTCTATATCTGTGAGTCTGTTTGTGTTTTGTTACATATATTCATTTGTTTGATTTTTTAGATCCCACATATACGTTGTAATAGAGTATTTGTCTTGCTCTGTCCTATTTACTTCACATAGTATGATAATCTCTAGGTTCATTCATGTTGCTGCAAATGGCATTATTTCTTTTTTCTTTAACATCTTTATTGGAGTATAATTGCTTTACATTGTTGTGTTAGTTGCTGCTGTATAACAAAGTGAATCAGCTATACGTATACATATATCCCCATATACCCTCCCTCTTGCGTCTCCCTCCTAACCTCCCTATCGCACCCCTCTAGGTGGTCACAAAGCACCGAGCTGATCTCCCTGTGCTATGCGGCTGCTTCCCACTAGCTATCTATTTTACATTTGGTAGTGTATATATGTCAATGCTACTCTCTCACTTCTTCCCATCTTACCCTTCCCCCTCCCCATGTCCTCAAGTCCATTCTCTACGTCTGCGTCTTTATTCCTGTCCTGCCCCTAGGTTCATCAGAACCATTTTTTTTAGATTCCATATATATGTGTTAGCATATGGTAATTGTTTTTCTCTTTCTGACTTATTTCACTCTGTATAATAGACTCTAGGTCCATCCACCTCACTACAAATACCTTAATTGCGTTTCTTTTTATGGCTGAGCAATATTCCATTCTATATATGGCCACATCTTCTTTATCCATTCATCTGTCGATGGACACTTAAGTGGCTTCCATGTCCTGGCTATTGTAAACAGAGCTGCAATGAACATTGGGGTACGTGACTCTTTTTGAATTATGGTGTTCTCAGGGTATATGCCCAGTAGTGGGATTGCTGGGTCATATGGTAGTTGTATTTTTAGTTTCTTAAGGAACCTCCATACTGTTCTCCATAGTGGCTGTATCAGTTTACATTCCCACCAACAGTGCAAGAGGGTTCCCTTTTCTCCACACCCTCTCCAGCATGTATTGTTTGTAGATATTTTAATGATGGCCATTCTGATGGGTGTGAGGTGATACCTCATGGTAGTTTTGATTTGTATTTCTCTAAAGATTAGTGATGTTCAGTATCCTTTCATGTGTTCTTTGGTAATCTGTATATCTTCTTTGGAGAAATGTCTATTTAGCTCTTCTGCCCATTTTTGGATTGGGTTGTTTGTTCTTTTGATATTGAGCTCCATGGGCTGCTTGTATATTTTGGAGATTGATTGTCAGTTGCTTTGTTTGCAAATATTTTCTCCCATTCTGAGGGTTGTCTTTTCATCTTGTTTATGGTTTCCTTTGCTGTGCAAAAGCTTTCAAGTTTCATTAGGTCCCATTTGTTTATTTTTGTTCTTATTTCCCTTTCTCTAGGAGGTGGGTCAAACAGGATCTTGCTGTGATTTATGTCATAGAGTGCTCTGCCTATGTTTTCCTCTAAGAGTTTTAGAGTGTCTGGCCTTACATTTAGGTCTTTAATCCATTTTGAGTTTATTTTTGTGTATGGTGTTAGGGAGTATTCTAATTTCATTCTTTTACATGTAGCTGTCCAGGTTTCCCAGCACCACGTATTGAAGAGGCTAGCTTTTCTCCATTGTATATTCTTCCCTCCTTTATCAAAGATAAGGTGACCATATGTGTGTAGGTTTATCTCTGGGCTTTCTGTCCTGTTCCATTGATCTATATTTCTGGTTTTGTGCCAGTACCATACTATCCTGATTACTGTAGCTTTGTAGTATAGTCTGAAGTCAGGGAGCCTGATTCCTCCAGCTCCATTTTTCTTTCTCAAAATTGCGTTGGCTGTTTGGGGTCTTTTGTGTTTCCATACACACTGTGAAATTTTTTGTTCTAGTTCTGTGAAAAATGCCATTGGTAGTTTGATAGGGATTGCACTGAATCTGTAGATTGCTTTAGGTAGTATAGTCATTTTCACAATATTCATTCTTCCAATCAAGAACATGGTATCTCTCTCCATCTGCTTATATCATATTTAATTTCTTTCATCAGTGTCTTATAGTTTTCTGCATATAGGTATTTTGTCTCCTTAGTTAGGTTTATTCCTAGGTATTTTATTCTTTTTGTTGCAGTGGTAAATGGGAGTGTTTCCTTAATTTCTCTTTCAGATTTTTCATCATTAGTGTATAGGAATGCAAGAGATCTCTGTGCATTAATTTTGTATCCTGCTACTTTACCAAATTCATTGATTAGCTCTAGTAGTTTTCTGGTAGCATCTTTAGGATTCTCTGTGTATAGTACCATGTCATCTGCAAACAGTGACAGTTTTACGTCTTTTCCAATTTGGATTCCTCTTATTTCTTTTTTGTCTCTGACTGCTGTGGCTAAAACTTCCAAAACTATGTTGAATAACAGTGGTGAGAGTGGACAGCCTTGTCTTGTTGCTGATCTTAGTGGAAATGGTTTCAGTTTTTCAACATTGAGAACGATGTTGGCTGTGGGTTTGTCATATATGGCCTTTATTAGGTTGAGGTAGGTTCCCTCTATGCCCACTTCCTGGAGAGTTTTTATCATAAATGGGTGTTGAATTTTGTCAAAAGCTTTTTCGGCATCTATTGAGATTACCATATGGTTTTTATCCTTCAGTTTGCTAATATGTGTATCACACTGACTGATTGGCGTATACTGAAGAATCTTTGCATTCCTGGGATAAACCCCACTTGATCATGGTGTATGATCCTTTTAATGTGTTGCTGGATTCTGTTTGCTAGCATTTTGTTGAGGAGTTTTGTGTCTGTGTTCAAAAGTGATACTGGCCTATAGTTTTCTTTTTTTGTGACATCTTTGTCTGGTTTTGGTATCAGGACGATGGTGGCCTTGTAGAATGAGTTTGGGAGTGTTCCTCTCTCTGCCATATTTTGGAAGAGTTTGAGACAGATAGGTGTTAGCTCTTCTCTAAACGTTTGATAGAATTCACCTGTGAAGCCATCTGGTCCTGGGCTTTCGTTTGTTGGAAGTTTTAATCACAGTTTCAATTTCAGTGCTTCTGATTGGTCTGTTTATATTTTCTATCTTCCTGGTTCAGTCTGAGAAGGTTGTGCTTTTCTACGTATTTGTCCATTTCTTCCAGGTTGTCCATTTTACTGGCATATAGTTGCTTGTGGTGGTTTCTCATGATCCTTTGTATTTCTGCAGTGCCAGTTGTTCTCCGTTTTCATTTCTAATTCTGTTGATTTGAGTCTTCTCCCTTTTATTCTTGATGAGTCTGGCTAATGGTTTATCAATTTTGTTTATCTTCTCAAAGAGCCAGCTTTTAGTTTTGTTGATCTTTGCTACCATTTGCTTCATTGCTTTTTCATGTATTTCTGATCTGCTCTTTATGCTTTCTTTCCTTCTGCTAACTTTGGGGTTTTTTTTGTTGTTGTTCTTCTTCTTTCTCTAATTGCTTTAGGTGTAAGGCTAGGTTGTTTATTTGAGATGTTTCTTGTTTCTTGAGGTAGGATTGTATTACTATAAACTTCCCTCTTAGAACTGCTTTTGCTGCATTCCATTGGTTTTGGGTCATCGTGTTTTCATTGTCATTTGTTTCTAGGTATTTTTTGATTTCCCCTTTTATTTCTTCAGTGATCTCTTGGTTATTTAGTAGTGTATTGGTTAGCGTCCATGTGTTTTTTTTTTTACAGTTTTTTTCCTGTACTTGATATCTAGTCTCATAGCGTTGTGGTCAGAAAAGATACTTGATAAAATTTCAATTTTCTTAAATTTACCAAGGCTTCATTTGGGACCCAAGATATGATCTATCCTGGAGAATGTTCCATGAGCACTTGAGAAGAAAGTGTATTCTGTTGTTTCTGGATGGAATATCCTATAAATATCAAGTCCGTCTTGTTTAACATGTCATTTAAAGCTTGTGTTTCATTATTTATTTTCATTTTTGATAGTTTGATTAATATGTGTCTTGGCATGTTTCTCCTTGGATTTATCCTGTATGGGACTCTCTATGTTTCCTGGACTTGATTGACTATTTCCTTTCCCACATTGGGGAAGTTTTCAACTATAATCTCTTCAAATATTTTCTCAGTTCCTTTCTCTTTCTCCTCTTCTTCTGGGACCCCTATAATTCAAATGTTGGTGTGTTTAATGTTGTCCCAGAGGTCTCTAAGACTGTCCTGAATTCTTTTCATTCTTTTTTCTTTATTCTGCCCTGCGGTAGTTATTTCCACTGTTTTATCTTCCAGATCACTTATCCGTTCTTCTGCATCAGTTATTCTGCTATTGATTCCTTCTAGAGAATTTTTAATTTCATTTATTGTGTTGTTCATCATTGTTTGTTTGCTCTTTAGTTCTTCTAGGTCCTTTTTAAATGTTTCTTGTATTTTCTCCATTCTATTTCCAAGATTTTGGCTCATCTTTACTATTATTACTCTGAATTCTTTTTCAGGTAGACTGCCTATTTCCTCTTCATTTGCTTCGTCTGGTGGGTTTTTACCTTGCACCTTCATCTGCTGCATATTTTTCTGTCATCTCATTTTACTTAAGTTACTGTGTTTGGGTTCTTCTTTTTGCAGGCTGCAGTTTCATAGTTCCTGCTGTTTTTTGGTGTCTTCCCCCAGTGGGTAAGGTTGATTCAGTGGGTTGTGTAGGCTTCCTGGTGGAGGGAACTTATGCCTGTGTTCTGGTGGGTGAGGCTGGATCCTGTTTTTCTGGTGTGCAGGACTGAGTCCAGTGGTGTGTTTTGGTGTGTCTGTGAACTTATTATGATTTTAAGCAGCCTCTCTGCTAATGGGTGGGGTTGTGTTCCTGTCTTGCTAGATGTTTGGCATGGGGTGCCCAGCACTGGAGCTTGCTGGCCTTTGGGTGGAGCTGGGTCTTAGCACTGAGACGGTGATCTCTGGGAGAGCTCTCGCCGATTGATATTATGTGGGGCCAGGAGGTCTCTGGTGGTCCAATGTCCTGAACTCGGCTCTCCCACCTCCAAGGCTCAGGCCTCAGCCAGAGCACCAAGGCCCTGTCAGCCACACACCTCAGAAGAAAAGGGAGAAAAAAAAAAAAAGAAGGAAAAAAAACTAATAAAGGTATTAAAATAAAAAAATTTAAAAACTATTAAAAAAATTTTAAAAAGAGAGCAAACGAATAAAGAATTCTACCAATAATAACAAGTGCTAAAAACTAAACTAAGATAAACATATAAATCAGAAACTAGTCAGTCGCATACCAACAAACCCCAAATCTACAGTTGCTCCCAAGCCCACTGCCACAATTTGGGGTGATTTGTTGTCTATTCAGGTATTCCACAGATGCAGGGTACATCAAATTGTTTGTGGAGATTTAATCCACTGCTTCTGAGGCTGCACGGAGAAATTTCCCTTTCTCCTCTTTGTTCGCACAGCTCCTGGGGTTCAGCTTTGGATTTGGCCCTGCCTCTGTATGTAGGTCGCCTGAGGGCATCTGTTCACCCCTCAGCCAGGATGGGGTTAAAATAGCAGCTGATTAGGGGGCTCTGCCTCCCTCAGGCCGGGGGGAGGGAGGGGTACGGAATGTGGGGCGAGCTTTCAGCAGCAGAGGCCAGAGTGTCGTTGCAACAGCCTGAGGTTCGCCGTGTGTTCTCCTGGGGAAGTTGTCCCTGCATCACAGGTCTTTCACCTCCTTGGTTAAGTTTATTCTTAGGTATTTAATTCGTTTTGATGTAATTTTAAATGGGATTTTTTTTTTTTTTTACTTTCTCTTTCTGATACCTCATTAGTGTATAGAAACAACGGATTTCTGTATATTAAATCTTGCATCCTACAATTTTACTGAATTCATTTATTAATTCTAATAAGTTTTTGGTGGAGACTTTAGGATTTTCTACATATAGTATCATGTCATCTACAAATAGTGACAGTTTTACTTCTCTCCTTGCAATTTGTCTGATTGCTGTGGCTAGGGCTTCCGATGCTATGTTAAATAGAAGTGGCAAGAGTGGGCATCCTTGTTCCTGAATTTAGAGTTAAGGCTTTCAGCTTTTCACTGTTGAATATGTTAGCTGTGGGTTTATCATAAATGGCTTTTATTATGTTGAGAAGTTCCCTCTATACCCACTTTCATGAGTTTATCATGAATGGATGTTCTATTTCATCAAATGCTTTTTCTGTATCTATTGAGATGATCATGTGATTTTTATGCTTCCTTTTGTTCATGTGGTATATCACGTTGACTTGCAAATTTGAACCATCCTTGGATCCCTGGAATAAATCACACTTGATCAAAGGTGACTGATCCTTTTTATATATTGATGAATTTGGTTTACTAATATTTTGTATTTCTGCATCTTTACCCAGAGATATTCACCTTTAATTTTCTTTTTTTGGTAGAGTCTTTGTCTGGTTTTGGTGTCAGGGTAATGGTGGCCTCGTAGAATGAATTTGGTAATATTTCCTCCTCTTCAAATTTTTTGGAATAGTTTGAGAAAGATAGGTATTAGCTTTTCTTTATATGTTTGGTAGAATTCGCCTGTAAAGCCATGTGGTCCTGAACTTTTGGTTGCTGGGTGTCTTTTTTTTTTTTTTTTTTTTTTTTACAAATTCAATTTCACTACTAGGGATTGGTGTGAGCTCTGATGGTCCAACCTCAGATAGTGGTCAGGACTGCTTCTGATGTGCAGCATGTATAAGCAGTGGTAATGGCTGCCCTGACCCTGCTCAGATGCCACTTTGGGTCTGAGCCACCTTTGTGTCTCAGACAAGCCATTGCCCAGTGTGGAGCTGCTTTGTGATGCAAGCTGGGCTGGAACACTCACACGGATCAGGCTGTGGCACATGCTGGGATGGTCTAAACTGGCCTGCCACTTGAGCAGTTTTCAATCTGCCCACCCTCTACACCGTGCTTCAGGAGCAAGCATGCATGCACCCCTCAGGAGTGAAGTCCAGGCTTCCCACAGCCCTCCTGGTAATCCCACCAACCCTCCAGCCAGCCAAGGGGGCTTGTCTTCCCTAGGTAAGACCCCATGGCTGTAGCTTCCAGTAGGTGGCTCGAACTGCTCACTCCCCAGGGTGAGCCTCTGCCTATATAATCTCCCTTTTCCTCTGAGTCTTCTCCTAGGGGCACAGGTACTGACCTGATCACTTCTCTTTCTTTGTACCCGATTCCATGTGGATGTTTCTCACAGTCTTGCTTGTACAGGAGTCTGACAATTTCCTGTTAGTTTTCAGTGAAAATTATTCTACATATAGATGTATTTTTGATGTCTTTGTGGGAGGAGGTGAGTTCCATGCCCTCCTATTCCACCATCTGATCTCCTCCCCAAAATGTAATTTATATACAAAAAAAGTATAGGTCTTACATGAAGTTTAATATCTTTTGTCAATTATATCTGCCTATATAACCAACACCCAAGACACGAAATAGAACATTTCAATTACTCCCAAAATTCCCTGGCCCCCCTTTCAGTTTGATTCACATCTCTACAACCAGGCAACTGCTTTCTGGTTTCTTGTACTTCACGTAAATAGAATCTTACAGTATGTATCTTTGTGTGTTTTGGATTCTCTCACTCAAAGTGACATTTCTGAGGTTTATCACCATTATTCCAGGTATCAATAGTTCACTGCTTTTTATTGAAGTAGCATTCCTTTGTGTGAATTTACCACAATATATCCATTCTCCTGTTGAGGACCTCTTTTTTTTTTCTTTTGGATTATGAATAATCCTATGCATATTTGTGTACGAGTTTTTATGTGAACATTTATTCATTTCATTTTGGTAAATACTTAGGAGATGAATTTCTGGGTCATAGGTAGGTATATGTTAACACATTATTGACTGGGGGATTTTTGCAGAAACCAGCACCTGTGGCCGTAATATGTCTCCAGTCAAAAATGTGTTAACTTTATAAGAACTTGCCAACTATTTTCCAAAAGAGTTGTACCATTTTTCACTAACACAATTAACTCGAGCAAGCTCCAGTTGCTCAGCATCCTTTCTGAGGTATTTTCAGTCTTTCCAGCTTTAGACATTCAAGTAGATGTACAAGTGTATCTCAGAGTAAAGTTCTATTTCACTAGAGATAAATATTCAGCATCATTTCATGTGCTCATTGGCCATCTGTATATATTATTTTGTGAAGGATTTGTTCATGTTTTTGCACTCTTTTTCTATTGAGGTTTTTGTCTTAATACTGACTTTTAAGAGTTATTTTTATATCCTTTACACAACTTCTAAACTAGTAAATAAAAGTAAAAATCATTACACATAAATTAATCCCAAGTTAATAGGGCTTTACACAAAGCATACGCTTAAAATTAAAATAGTAGTTACCAGCCATACTGCCCCACCGCTCACAGAATTTTATCAACTCTTAGCTCTTTCTTGTATTATTTTCTTCATATATCTAAATAATATGCACACACTGTTGTTTCTCACCAATTGTAAACACTTCCTATTTTTTGTCCTATTAGGAAAATTAAGGATTTTGTTTCCTTTCACCATAGTCACACACTAAAACTTTCTTTTCCTGTGATAAATATATCACATTTTTATCAAGACAATATTCAGCATTTATATTAGAACTATGTAAGTATTGTTTATGGCACACTCACAAGGTACACTGATTGCTTTTTGTCATAATTTTCTTTTAGAGTTTATAATTGCCTTATTTTACTTTGTAATTTTCTATGAAACTATCCCCCCCAATTTTTAACTACACTATAAAAATTCTTCTCAATAAGGGTAAATATATCAGGTAATCAATTAAGTGAACTTTTTTTGGGGGGGCCATCTCTCTCCTAGAGAATGACATCCACCTGCTCCACTCTGAGTTACTTTTTCTGAGGCCTGGTGCACAGCTCTCATTATAGGATTCTCATTCAACATCACCCATTCTCTCTCATGTTGGCTCTGATATATTCTTTAATTTTTTTGATATATTCTTCATTCTTGGTTTAATCTCTACTTTCAGAGAAGCACACTTTCTAGAAATTTCCTGACAAAGGGTCTGTGAAATGAAATTATTTGAGATGTGTACATTTGAAAATGGATTAAATCTACCTTCACATTTGTGTGAGTGTTTGGCTAAGTAGACAATTCCAGGTTAGAAGTACTTAACCTTGGAAGTATTAGGGCATTTTCAGTTGTCTTCTATAGCACAGTATTGTCATAGAAAATTCTGATGCCATTATGATTACGTGGTACAAGTACTTTAGAAAGCTATTTTTCGTTATTCATTAAAGATAGCCACTGAAGCCAAACAAATGCATACTCTCTGACCCAGCAGTACTAGTTCTACATGGATACCCTACAAAACATGTACATATGTTAACCAAAAGACATTTGTACATGGATATTCATAGCAGTATTTTTAATAGCCCAAAACTGCAACTTACTCAAATGCATTTTAATAGTTCAACATATAAATAAATTGCACTATATTTATACAATGGAATACTATATAGCAATAAGAATGAACAAACTATAACACAATGATATGGACAAGTCTCACAGTGTTTATCAAAAGATTCCAGACACAAAAATATGCTATGTGAGTCCATTTTATAAACTACAAAGCTGGCAAAATTGATATTTTCTGTTAGAAATCAGGATAGTGTTAGCATTAGCCGATGGTAGTGACCAGGAGGGAGCACTGGGGGGCTTTTGTGATACTGTTAATGTTGTTCTTGATCTGGGTGGTGGTTACATGCATGTGTTAAATTTTTGAAAATTAATCAAGCTACACATTTATGACTTGTGCACTTTCCTGTAAGTTATACTTCCTTAAAATTTCCCCCCAAAGTTGACAGCTTTGACCAAGTAAGATTTTTAATTTTAAGTTTTGTATTTTAGGATAATTGTAGGTTTACAGATAAGATTCATAGATAGCACAGAGTTCCTGTATCCTCTTCACCAAGGTTCCCCTAAAGTTAACTTCCTGTATAATCATATTTTTCAAAACTAAAAGATTAACATTTGTATAACACTATTAACTAAATTACAGACTGCATTCATATGTCATCAGTTTTTCCACTAATATCCTTTTTCCAGGATCCGATTTAGGATACCACACTGCATTTGACAAAGTTTTAAAATATTTGATAAAAGTCTCCTATATAAATTTTTAAAACACAATGTGTTTATAAAAACATAGAAATCACTTCAGTACCCAACATTAACAGAATTGCTAAATTCTATGATGGAACAGGATCCAGCAATTATAATTGAAGAATATCTAATAACATAGTTACATAAAACTTGATAAGTACTATGATCCCTAAGTTATATGGTAAATACAATACTATTAATTTGATAAAATTGGGTTAATACTGTGATCTCAATGCTATTAATGCTATGTTAGCATTATATAGGTGAGCATATAAAAATGCTTTTCTGCAAGTGTATTAAAATGATAGTAGTTGTTATATTTGGGTTGTATGATTATGTGAGATTTTTATATTCTCTTTAAGGTTTCCTGAGTGACAACTCCTCTCAATCAGCTCACTAAAGAGTATTCAACCTTAATTTTCTGAAGTGGGAGTTAGCCACCTTTTTCAGTAAAGGGTCAGATAGTAATTATTGTAGATCTTGCAGGTCATATGGTCTCTGTCACAACGATTACTCAACTCTGCCATTGTGAAAGCAGCCACAGACAATGGCATAAAGACTCATAAAATTAATGGGCATAGCTTGTTCTAATAAAACTTTACAAAAACAGTCAGCAGGCCAGGTTTGGCCTGCAGACTGCAATTTCCTAGCCCTGTTCTAAAACATTTCTTTTATTCTTCCAGAATGGTAGTTACTATGTACTGTCCTTGGAAAATTGAGAAAACAGTTATTCCAATCATTTCCTATTGGGCTTAATTCTTTCACTGAATGCTTTGAGAAAGGTTGCTGTATTTTCTAATTTCTTAAAAACAATCAGCTATTTCTTATATAATCAGCATTTTATTTTAAATAACATGCATTTTAAATGAAATCAATATAATACAGAGAAGGGACAAGAAGAGGACGAGATGAGTATGGATGTGAAGGTTGTACAGAAAATGATATTCAGAAGTAAGCAAGAACAGTGGGTATGGAAAAGTATGGATATATTCCAGAGATATTAAGAAAGTTTGACAAATTGGTGACTCATTGATTGTGAAGGGAATGGAATTTCTTCATTGATTCTGACTTGTGTATTTGGTAGATGGTGCGAGCATCTACTCTAAATGAGAAATATGGACACAGAGGAATAGATGATGAGTACAAGTTGAGGGATTTCTCTAAGTGCTTGTTTTAGAGAGACTCTGTAGTGATGGTATTGTCTAAGTGTTCTCTGATAGCATCCATTACTTGGGTCTTGATGAGTAGATAGATGGCTGTGAGCCAGGACCCTTTATATCTCATATTAGATGACTGCTTTAAAGACTTTTGAACGAGTATGAGATCAGGCTAATTAACTATAACATACATATCTTTGGGAAATGTAAAGCAGAGTCATTTTAGTATTTACCAAGATAAGAACAAAGCATCCCACCAATTTTTATGTCCTTGTAATAGCACCTTTATAAAATCCTCTATCATTCCTTCTGTCAGGTGAAAAGAAAAGTTGGACAAGAGATGAATTACTTTTAACTGGAAAGTCTTATGTCCATATAAATGACATTTCACATTTATATATCTTAAAGATTTTATGATTAAGCTAGATGTATACAATAGACATGTATAAATTCACTATATAATCTCCAAAAGTATAGAACAGTCTCCATGGCAATGGAAAAATACATCAATAAGAGAACCAACCAAAACAAGCAAAAAAAAAAAAAAATTATGTCCATGACAAAATTCACCAAAATAAATCAGCTTTGTCTTCAACATTCTCTTTCAAAGGCATCTTGGATCCAGTCATCACAGATCCTTCATCATGCCTTTAACATCTGCCCCTCATCCCCATTCCCATAGCCCCTGTACCAGCACAGGCTCGCATTTCTTTTCTCTTATTACACTCACTCTCCATGCCTCTAGGTTCTCCTTACCCTAATCCACCTTCTATACTGCTGCCAGGATTCATGTTTAAGCTCTCACGGATGATGTTAACTCCCTAACTACAAAAGCTCATCTCCTGCTGCTGCAGCCAAATTAGATCACTTGCAATTCCCAGAACCCTCCCTCATTCTTCAATATCTGGCGACACTCCATTTCTTAATGCTATTCATTCTTACCCATTGATCTCCTTCTCCCTTTGTCATTATCCGTGCCTGTCAAAATCCTTCGCAACCCTTAAGACTTGTCTCAAAACTCTCTAAATTTGTTCTTTATTGAAGCCTTTGTAACTGTGTTGTCTCACTGTAACTTGGATCACTGATGAAACTGGAGAGCAGGCCTGGACAACATAGGAGCTGCACACATTCCCTTGACTAGAAGTGGATTCCTCTACTTTGGGAAAACTTTTGTTGGGACATAAGAGACATCAGTCAAATACACACAGAAGAACAATGATATGACCCATGTCAAAGCTAATTTCCCTATGTCCTTTCACTAGACCAGGGGTCCCCAACCCCTGGGCTGTGGACAGGTTGGTACCAGTCCGCGGCCTGTTAGGAACCAGGCCGCACAGCAGAAGGTGAGTGGCAGGTGGGCAAGCGCGAAGCTTCATCTGCTGCTCCCCATCGCTCACGTTACCGCCTGAACCATTCCCCCCACACTCCTGTGGAAAAATTGTCTTCCATGAAACCTGTCCCTGGTGCCAAAAAGGTTGGGGACCACTTCCCTATAGTTGTCTGTCTGATTTTTGTTAGATTGTGAGCTCTACGAGAACCCAGACTTTGCTTTAAACCTCTTGGTATCCCTTGAAGAGCCTACGGCAGTGCCTTTCTCATTATCCACACTACATTGAATCAATTTCAGTGTGACTGTTTGGACAGTTAGCCACACGTAATTCACATAGTGCTGACACTGGCATAACTGCTTCTTCTGGGTCATCGGACATCATACACATTGTTTTCTAACTGTCCTTTCCTACTTCTAACCAGCATCCCTGGGCTGTACTACTATAGGCCACAGAAGGACTGAGGTCAATGTTGTACATGGCAAAGGCTAATTAGTGGGAAATTTTTTACCTACATTTCTTCACAATTAGCTGGTAAAATGAGATACCTGTATGCAAAATGAACATAGGCAGGAGCACCGACTACTGACCAGAACAATATAGTAATGGAGAAGGACACAGCAGGAATGTGATGATTAATATTTTTTTACTTTTTTTTTTCTTATTTTTTACTTTACATTTTTTACTTAGCTAATGAAGCCGTGTCCCACAGAGGCTAGAAAGATAGAGAGGCTAGTCTATTTATTAACTTATTATGCTTTCTTTGTGAACAAAAACAAACCTGGAAATAACAAATTGGAAAGAAATGCTTTAATCAAGTAGAAATATAATGTAGAAAAACAGACTGTGTCACTATAGCCCAATCACTATACTTCTCTATGCCTTTGGCCAAAAATACCATATGATAACACTGCTCAGGGCATCTTTATTACATGATCGTAGCTTTCCTCCCCAGATGTTTTTAAAGTATCTATAGCACCTGAATATCCACCTGAAGACAAATGAATTATCTATTTGGTCCTAATACTAGACAGAAGACATAGAAAGCAATAATGGCTAAATATGTAGTTATTGAAAATGCCTGTCCGTAGCAGAGAATGAGCTCTCTTTAAATGTTCTATTTCCTCTCTTCCATGCCAACACGGAGAATTTTTAGTTTTATCGAGGACTGAGCCTCACCTCATTATAGAGAATTGTCTACTTTGTCGTACTACTCTTCACAAAAATCAAAATGAAGAGGATTTTAGGAATTCTGAGAAGATGTAAGACTCAGAATTTTAGAGGTAGAAGGAATCCCAGGTATAACCTTATCAAGTTTGTGGCACTGAGGCCAGCACTGTTTCCAATTAAGCTTTCTGCAGAGAGGGAACTTTCTATCTTAGCTTTAGGACCATTATTTAAATAACTCATGTAAAAATAAAGGGCTTCTAATTTAAAAGGATTTCCAAGGGACTCATTTTTCTGTACAGATATATCAATTTTTTAAAGTCTTGGCCTCTGATATTCCTCTTATAAATCTAAGATTTTACGTCTTTCTTGCACGTGATCACCTTACAGTTCACAGGAATAGAAGCCAACACATAGCAAACCTATAACACATAGTATCTGGATGCATCTTCTAAATGTTATTCTAATCCTACTGCAGGTCAAAATGAAAGCTACCACAGCTAGAAAGATTTTTCTGAGAAATTTATGAGTAGTTCCTAATTATGCCAGTCAAGCCTATTGACTTGGGGGTGGGGGGAAGAGGCCTTACCACCATTCGGGTTCCTGATAGTGTAAGTTTGAACCAAAAGAATTTATAGTTGCAAGCAATTTCCCCACAAAATTACAGATTTCATGCCCTCCTCTTTATCTCAGCACAAATACCTTCCCTGGCATAGAGATCACTCAAGGAAACTCCTGGATGTCAAAGCAGTCCCACAGTGGTTTCCTAGATGATAACTGAATCCTCCAATGAAAACGCAGGGATGCTCTTTCTTAGAAACATTCACAGTCAGCTGACAGAGCCTAAGAATGCCAATGTTTTGCCAGAGTTTTGAATATATTTGAAGATTTCCACAATGCACAAAGAGTATACAAGGGGGAGATCACTTAAAGTCAAATTTTTATAATAGGAATATACATAACCTTCAATTCTCTTCTTAAAAAATAGTTTATTGCATGTGTACTAACTTTTTAGGTTTTCAAAATACTTTCCCATATCAGTTTTATATGATTCATACACTAAGTTAAGATAAGCCTGTTTTATTATCTCCATGTCTAGATGAGGAACTTAGGTTCAGAGAGATGAAATGACTTGCTAAAGGTCATGGCAGAAATGGAACTAAATAGCTTTCTAATACTGCTGTCTCTTTTTTTTTTTCCAAAGTCATTGATTTGTTCTTTTTTTTTTGGCTGCGTTGGGTCTTCGTTGCTGCATGGGCTTTCTCTAGTTGTGGTGAGCGGGGGCTACTCTTCATTGTGGTGCACAGATTTCTCACTGCGGTGGCTTCTCTTGTTGCGGAGCATGGGCTCCAGTAGTTGTGGCATGTGGGCTCAGTAGTTGTGGCTCACGGGTTCTAGAGTGCAGGCTCAGTAGTTGTGGTGCACAGGCTCAGTAGTTGTGGCTCACAGGCTCTAGAGCACAGGCTCAGTAGTTGTGGCGCATGGACTCTGTTGCTCCACGGCATGTGGGATCTTCCCAGACCAGGGCTCGAACCTGTGTCCCCTGCATTGGCAGGCAGACTCTCAACTACTGTGCCACCAGGGAAGCCCCTAATACTGCTGTCTCTTAAAACACATTGAAAGAACATACAGAGAAGACAAATGTATTTGCTAATTTATAGGATCAGAGGATAAATCAAACATATCTGTTATTGATGAACTCTGTTAATTCCACATCTATTAGACATTTCCCAATGGTATTAGCATTACTAGCATTACTGTTAATATTATTACCCACATTGCCAAACATGTTCATAAGTCTCCAGCCTGTAAGTCCTTATCACACTGAATGGCTCATATGACTACTCAGCTTGCCCATCAATCAATAACGTTCAGCTTCTCTTTCTCCCACACCCACCACAATCAATCATTCACAAGACCCTGCCAATTCTCTCTTTTCAATAGCTCTTATCTATGTTCTGGTCTTCATACTGACACTTGGACCTAGCTCAGTCCTTCATTATTTTTCACCAGGAATAGTATAACAGACCCTTAACTGCTCCCCTCAGCCTCTAGTTTTACCCTCTCCCAATAAATAACCTTGAAACTCCCGCCAGAATGATCTTTCTGAGCTCTGACCTACTCCCCCCCAAAACAAACACTATAACACTCAATCACCTTTGATTACTTCCAGGACAAAGTACAAACTGTTGAGTATGAACAAAACAAGACCTTCGTATCTTGATGCAACCTAACTTTCCATCCTTCTCTCTGAAGATTTATTTTTTCTGTACAGTGCAGGAATAGGTGATTTCTAAGATTTCCTTCCAGTCCTAACATTCTGTGATTTGCTAAAGGAAATGGCACTTGAGACGTGACAAAAAAGAAACCCTGTTTCTGCACTTTCAGAAATATCTTTATGTTAGGGTAGAGTAGCAAACTTTAAATACAAATCAGGGAATTGTTACCAGTCAAGAGAGGAGGCAGGCTATTGATCCAAGTGGAGTAAACAAATCCAAAGAGGATCTGATTTATCCTCCAAGCTGCAAGCCCCAAATTGGCATTAATATGATTTCCTACCAAGGAGCCCTGCATATTCAGGGCCATTAGGCTGGGTTCTCTAAAGGGCTGAATTGAGAGGTGAAGCTATTACTTGCATTAATAATTAATTAGTTGTGGTAGAAAAAAGAAGAATGTGAAACAGTACATCTGCAGAAAGTAGCTTGAGAAGGCTATTCACTGATGGGGCCAACCATGGAAAAGACAGAAGACTCCCTCACTCTCCCCTCCCATCCATCCTTCACATAGCAGCTTGAAGAACCTTTTTTTAAAATGCCATTTTCCTCACGATAACCTGCAGTGGGTCTGAATTAGATGCATTTTAATAGTGACTTAATGAGATCTATTTCATGGCTAATGTGATTGGCCAGGCAAAAACTGATTATTATTTTAGATTAATCAGCTTTTCAGTAGATTCTGTGACCACATGTAGACACAGTAGGCTAGCGTAACTGATCAAACTGGAACCCCATTTAAACTATAGACTGATTCTCTTCTTCCTTGGCTTCTCTAGGTCTTTCCTTTCAAAGGCAGCCTTGGGCCCTTAGCCCCTCAGGCACACTGCCAGACTGAAGTAGGCATTGTTACCGAGCTCTGAGAACTCTGGGAATCTCTGCATTTTATGCTCAGAGAAATCCAGCAACATTTTCCCAAGCTTATGTATCATTCAGAGAGAAAACAAAGAGGAATAGACTACAATTCAAGTTTGTGAAAACAAGGTCATTCAAAATAGCCAAACCTTACTTGGATGGGAAATCATAGACTCTGTTTGCATGAGGCAAGAGAAGGAAATGTAGATATTTTGGAATAAATAAGTTACTGAGAAAATCGTTAAACATTAAAAAAAAATCAACCTATTGGATTCAGAGAGTACACGTGAGCTGCATTTACTACTTTGCTCAAGAGGAAGACAGAGCTGTAAGTTCCAGATTTGGGGTTTTCCGCCATTACTAAGAAGAGACAATTTAGGCAACTTTGACTATTGGTAAACATCAGTTGCTATTAGTTTTATTTAAAATGCTTCTTTCAAAGATCATTTACAACTAAAACTTTAAACACAGCTTGATATTAAAGTGCAATACTTATGTCTGAACATGTTTTACTTGACCAGAACAAAGCAATTAAAGTAGTGAAAGAAATTCTAGAAAACAGACTTGAAACTCATTGTTCTCTGAATTTTAGTGCTTAAATCTCACCATGAGTTAAGAGCATTATTTTTGTCATAGAAAAAGCCTGATCGAGACCCACATACTGAATTATAAACATGAGCAGTGAGCAATGGTTACTCATTTAAAATCCCTTATAGATTTAGGGATAGTACTAGAAGCTATGCTTATTATAAAAAGTTACTTTTTTTCCATAGCACATTTTCTGACATGGGATAGCTGACAGAAAAAGATGTTTTTAGATGTTATGGTTGAACTTTAGGGATTTGGTCTATATCTTTTGAGCCAAGAAAATCAGTTTTCTTAGTTTCAAAAAGTTGGAGACTCCTTCATATGTTAGCTTTTCTTTTCCTCTGGATTTTCAATTACTTATGACTAGCGTTCCAAATTCTGATGTGATTACTGATCTGCATTTTAATTTTCCCAATTAAAGTAAATGGAAAATTTTAAAAACCTTATTAGATTCTGTTCACAAAGGGGTGAGGACTGGATATAGAATAAGTGAGAAACTTAAGATCTAAAACATGGAAAAATAATTCCATAAAATGAGATAAGTCTAATCTGAATCAGTATATTAGATAAATGTCACTAGTTGACAATGATAACAAATAGATTAATTTAGGTATTGCCTTTTTAAACATATTTACTGAGATAATTCACATCATCAAATTTACCCCCTTAAAATGCAATTCAGTGGTTTTTACTATATTCACAAAGTTATGCAACCATTACCAAAACCCAAGTTTAGAACATTTTCACCAACACAAAAGGAAACCCTGTACACATTAGTAGTCACTCAAGTATTTCCTGTCAAAACATCTTACAAAGACTCAAAGTGTATAATTATTTTCTTAATGCATGTCATTCAGATAAATAGCTGAGCCTACTGGCTTAATAATTTTTTAAGTAATCTGGCCAGCTTAGGAAAAAAGTCATAATACTAGCTAACATTATCTGTGAACTTTTGTCAGATTTTTTTAAATGAATAAACTAAACAGAAAAAAGAACCTTAATTATATTTAGGGATGTTTGAAAAAATTGAGGGTGTGGTAGAAGACTCTCCTTGCATTCAGCAACAGAAAGAACCACCAACCAATTGTAAAATACTGAAAAAAATTTAAATGTTCCTTCATCTCCACCTGAGTGTTATGGAGGTTTTTGTGTTCATCTGACCAAGGAACTGGGAAAAATCAATATGATTTTCTGCATAGGCATGATACTGAAAACATCATAAAACAAAAGCAGCCACTGTTAAGGACTAAATTGTGTCCCCAGGAATTCATATGCTGAAGCCCTAATCCCCGATGCGGCTGTATTTGGAGATAGGACCTTTATAGAAATAATTAAGGTTAAATAGGTCATAAGAGTGGGGCTGTAATCCAATGTAACTTGTGCCCATATAAGAAGAGGAAGAGATATCGGGGATGCGTGCACGCAGAGAAAAGTCCATGTGAGGATGCAATGAGGAGGTGGCCATCCACAAACCAAGGAGAGAGGTCTCAAGAGAAAGCAAACCTGCCAACACCTTGGTCTTGGATTTCCAGCCTCCAGAACTGTGAGAAATTTCTGTTGTCGAAACCACCTATTTGTGGTATTTTCTTATGGCAGCCCTAACAAACTAATACAGCTGTAGAAACAAAACATTTTAGAGTTTTGAATATGGTGTCTTTAACATAGACATAATGTGGTTCTTTATAAATTACCTTAGTCTTACAGAGGTTCTAAAACTGAAATAGTGGCAATTCTAAGGACATGCAAGCTATGTCAAACAATATTTAACTGAGTTTTTACTAGGTAATGTAACAGAGTAGATACCAAGGATAAATGGGAATATAAAACAAATTAAATGAACTTGCTAGTTATGCAACCCATTAAACTGAGGGTTATTTTCCTCAATTTACAATTTTTTCATTTAATAGATATTTACTGAGAGCCTCCTATGTGTTTAGATACTATGCTAGTTGGTAGAGATACAGAAATGAATACACAGCCAATTCAGTAATTAATTATGCCAAATATATAGTATAGTGAGGGAAATAGAAAATAAACAAGCACATAAGTTATAATTAAAATTTGTGTTGAGGTCATAAAATAAATGAAAGTGCTAATATAAGTATGATATCAAGGACTATTTTTAAATATAGGATTCAAGGATTCCTTCTTTTGACGAATCTCAGGTGGCAGATGGGTATAATATAGTCTTGCCAAGAATGGAGTGAATGCCAAAAACAGACCCTTCACCTTGACAGTCTTCTAGCATATGTAGTATTTGTTCTGCACTGGAAGAATCAATACAAATTTCTGTACTAGGAAAGCACCAGTAACATCACTACTGTACCATAGCAATTGGTGGTTAGTAGTAACTTCTTTGGATAACGTAACAGACCAAAAAAAATGAGTGGGAGAATTAATAGGCCTCATCAATCATGTATTTATTAGGGAGTTAATGTTTTAATATAACTTGTATTCAAATAGTAATTATTCATGTGTAATTCAGTGACTTACTGGATTCTAAAACACACACATACACATATTAAAGCTTTTACTGGAAAAGAATCAAGGAAGAATTTTAGTCCTCGGAACTATTTATTACACAGCATAATTCCTCTCCTCTCAAACTGTTTTTTTGTATGCCAAGTATTATGTTGAGTAAAGTAATAAAACTTTAATAAAAGTGTTGATATACAGAAATTATAAAATGTAAACATAGAGAATGACTAATCTTAAAAAAAAAAAGAATGGAGTGAAAAGTGTTCCAGTTGCAATGAAGGTACCAAAATGGGATAGTGTTTGAGCATGCTCTAGATGTGCATTTAAGCATGGTTACAGCATGTTATATCCCCCAAAGAATAGGAAAATGAACCACATATATACTCTCACATGGTAGGAAACCTGTTGGGAGGAGAATCTCTCAGCTTGTACAGAGTAGTATGAGTTGGCATACTACAGGGGGTTATGACCAACTAGATGTAGAATCCAGGGGGTCATCTCTTGGGTAGTCTCAGACAGCTGTCATTGGAGGTATGGGCATTTCAAAAAGACATGTCAAAAGCCAGCTTAAAGAGAGACTGGCTAAATCTAGGATCTATAGTGATAGTGATAATAAATAGTGATAATGATGAATTATAACCCATAGAATTCATGAGTCCACACTGGTAAAAAATATAAGTGAATACAGAAATGGAGATGAAAAAAGCTCTTCCTTATAGTACAATGTGAACAACTAGTAAATGTAAAAGGAACAATGGGATTAGAAAATGAACATCTGGCAACAATTATAGTAATAATTCAAGCATAAAATAGCAATAAATGTTCAAATTACTGGGTAAAATTTTAATAAAAAGTGAGATTTTATATGGTCTGGAAGTATCTACCCATAAAATACTGAAAGCTAACTCTACAGTGGAGAAAACTGGCATCCTCCATCTTAATGATGTGACTAATCAAATGATAAAAGTTAACACCACCAGTAATAAGACAAATAGATATTATTTGCCACCTTATTTGCAATAAGAAGAAATAAACTTTATGACAGAGACCCTGGCCAAATATGCATAACCTAAATCTAAGAATAAGAAAACAGTGGGAAAATCCAGTCTGACAGACATATTACAAAATGAGTGGCCTGTACTCCTTAAAAGTATCAAGGTGATCAAACTCAAGGGAAGATTGAGAAATAAGCTGTTCTAGATTTAAAGAAACTAAAAAGCCATAACAACTGGCTGAAACTCATGATCTTAGAATCCTTTTCCTATAAATGATACCATTGGGACAGATGGTAAAAGTTGAATAAGGTCTCTGGGCAACTAATATACAAGAGTTCTTTGTACTAGCCTTAAAACTTTACTGCAAGTTTGACATTTTTCAAGAGAAAAAGTAAAAGAAACAATGATACCAACAGTGTGTTTCTGGCTGAGTCTTAAGATAGTTCTGAAGCAAAAATTGGAACTGTGCTAAAGTATTTTTTTAAAAAGCCAATGTGGATAGACCATGAGTACAGGGGAAAGTTGGAGACTCACAATTTGTCCAGGGCTCAAGATAAGGCATATGAAATTTTAAGATCACTAACAAACCATTGAAAGTTTGTAAGCTAGGGTTTGATAAAGGCTATTGGGCACTATGCAAGGAATACAGCATGGGGAAGTGGAGAGAACGAAATCAAGGAGACCAGATAGTCTTTGCAGTTGTCAATGTGAGAGGCAAGAGCGGCCTTCATTAAACAGATGCAATGCAGATTGAGATTTTAAAGGTACAAGAATATTATGCTTAGTGAAATAAGTCAGAAAGAGAAAGACAAATACTGTATGTTATCACTCACATGTAAAATCTAAAAAATGAAACAAATGAACGAATATAACAAATGAGAAACAGACTCACAGATATAGAGAAACTAGTGGTTACTAGCTGAGGGAGGAGCAAGATGGGAGTAGGGGATTAAGAGGTACAAAATATTATGTATAAAAAAAGACATAAGGATATATTGTACAGCACAGGGAATACAATCAGTATTTTATAGTCACTTTACATGTAATATAATCTGAAAAAATATTGAGTCACTATGCTGTACACCTCAAACTAATATATTATAAATCACCTATACTTCAGTTTAAAAACTGCCAAATATAAATTCTAGAATGGAAAAGTTCAATATCTGAAATATTAAAAAGATAATTGAGCAAGTTTTAAAAGTGCATTAATGACAGTCAGTAGCTTGAGTACAAAGCCACAGAATTTGTCAAATTTGAAGAAAAGTAACAGCAAAGAAAGACAGTCTATGAACTGTACACAAAATATTAAGCAGTGTAACACATGTCATTGCAAACTGAGAAGAAGAGAAAAAAGGGTAGAAAAATTACTGGAAGAAATAATGGTTGAAAATTCACAATTTGGTAAAAATCCAACTACTTTCAGATCCAAGACATTCGCTGAAATTTAACCAAGATAAATACAAAGAAAACCACACCTAAGCACACTGTAGTCAAACTGATAAAAACCAAAGTAAAAGACAAAAACTTGAAGACAATCAGAGGGAAAAAAGACATTCAGGGAACAAAAATATAAATTATGTCTCAATCATCATTCATATTAAAGGATATCAAAGGAAAAAGAAAGGACATATTTAAATGCTACAAGTAAAAAGGTATTTATATTTTTGAGTTAGTAGTTTCTTTTTTTCCGGATATATGCCCAGGAGTGGAATTGCTGGATCATATGGTAGTTCTATTTTTAGTTTCTTGAGGAACCTCCATACTGTTTTCCACAGTGGCTGCACCAATCTGCAATCCCACCAACAGTCTACAAGGGTTCCCTTTTCTCTACATCCTCACCAACATTTGTTATTTGTAGACTTTTTGATGATAGCCACTCTGACAGGTATGAGGTGATATTTCATTGTAGTTTTAATTTGCATTTCTCTAATAATTAGAGATGTTGAACATCTTTTCATGTACCTGTTAGCCATCTGTTTGTCTTCTTTGGAAAAATGTCTATTCAAGGCTTCTGCCCATTTTTTATTGGGTTGTTTTGTTTTGTTTTTGTTATTGAGTTGTATGAACTGTTTGTATATTTTGTATATTAACACCTTGTCAGTCACATCATTTTCAAATATTCTCTCCCATTCCATAGGTTGTCTTTTCATTTTGTTGGTGGTTTCCTTTGCTGTGCAAAAACTTTTAAGTTTAATTAGGTCCAATTTTTTAAATTTAATAATTATTAATAATTATTTTATTTTTTATTTTTATTTTTTTATTGGAGTATAATTGCTTTACAATGTTGTGTTAGTTTCTACTGTACAGCAAAGTGAATCAGCTATACATATACATATATCCCCTCTTTTTTGGATTTTCTTCCCATTTAGGTCACCATAGAGCATTGAGTTCCCTGTGCTACAGTAGGTTTTCATTAGTTACCTATTTTATACATAGTATCAATAGTGCATATATGTCAATCCCCATCTCCCAATTCACCCCCTCCCCGAGGTCCTATTTTTGCTTTTATTTCTTTTGCCTTAGGATACTGATCCAAGAAAGCATGCTACAATTTATGTCAAAGAGTGTTGTGCCTATGTTCTCTTCTAGGAATTTTATGGTTTCAGGTTTAACATTTAGGTTTTTAAACCACTTTGAGTTTTGTTTTTTGTTTTTTTAATATGGTGTGAGAGAATGTTCTAATTTTTTTTTTTTTTTTTACATGTGGCTGTCCAGTTTTCCCAGCACCACTTGAAGAGACTGTCTTTTCTCCTTTGTACATTCTTTCCTCCTTTGTTGTAGATTAATTGACCATAAGTGCACGGGGTTTATTTCTGGGCTCTCTATTCTGTTCCATTTTTCTATGTGTCTGTTTTTGTGCCAGTATCACACTGTTTTGATTGCTGTAGCTTTGTAATAGTGTCTGAAGTCTGGAAGAGCCATACCTCCAGCTTTGTTCTCTTTTCTCAGGATTGCTTTGGCAATTCAGGTCTTTGTGGTTCCATATAAATTTTAGGATTATTTGTTCTAGCTCTATAAAAAATGTCCTGGGTATTTTGATAGGGATTGCATTAAATCTATAGATTGATTTGAGTGGTATAGCCCTTTTAAACAATACTAATTCTTCCAATCCAAGAACATGGGATATCTTTCCATTTCTTTGAAGCATCTTCAATTTCCTTCAATGTTTTGTAGTTTTCAGAGTATAGATCTTTCCCCTCCTTGTTTAAGTTTATTCCTAGGCATTTTATTTTCTTGATACAATTTTAAATGGATTTTTTACTTTCTCTTTCTGATATTTTGTTATTAGTGTATAGAAATGCAACAAGTTTCTGTATGTTAATCTTGTATTCTGCAAGCTTGCTGAATTCATTTATTAGTTCTAATAGTTTTCAGGTGGAGACTTTAGGGTTCTCAATATATAGTATCATGTCATCTGCAAATAGTAACAGTTTTACATGTACCCCAATGTTCATAGCAGCACTGTTTACAATAGCCAAGACATGGAAGCAACCCAAGTGCCCATCAACAGATGATTGGATTAAGATGTGGTATATATACAATGAAATATTACTCAGCCATAAAAAAATGAAATCCTGCCATTTTCAGCAATGTGGATGGACCTAGAGAATATTATGCTTAGAGAAATAAGTCAGACAAAGACAAATACTATATGATATTACTTATATGTGGAATCTAAAAAATACAAAAGTACATACAAAACAGAAACAGCCTCATGGACATAGAAAACAAACTTGTGGTTACCAAAGGGAAGAGGGACAAATCAGAGGTACGTAATTATTAGAAACTACTATCTATAAAATAGGTAAGCAACAAGGATTTACTGTATAGCACAAGGAAATATACCCATTATCTTGTAATGAACTATAATGAAATATCATCTGCGAAAGTATCAAGATTGAATGACTATGCTGTACATGAAACTAACACAATATTGTAAATCAACTATATTTCAATAAAAAAGACACTAAAACGGTGTTAATCCATAATTGTATACATAGCAAAAAATATCATTCAAAAATGTTTGAGACTAAAGACACTTTCAGATAAGCAATAGCTGAAAAATATACCACCAGCAGACCTGCACTAAAAAGTACTTTAACAGTCTCTGAAACTGATACCACATAGAAAGAAGAGTTAAGTAACTGGAAAGGGTACAATGTGTCAATGTGTTGGAAACTCAAAATAATCAGAGGTCAATTCTCCCCAAATTAATCTATAGATTCAACACCACCACCGTCCCCCCAAAAATCCAGAAGTTTCATAGAAATTGACAAGTTGCTTCTAAAATTTTGTTAGAATGAAATTCAGGTAAAATAACCTAGAATTCTTGAAAAAGAAGAGTTGGAGGACTTATACAGCTTGAAGACTTACTATCAAACTGCAGTAACCAAGACAATGTGTTAGTGATGTCCAGAGAGAGAGGAAAAAAAAAAAAATCACTGAATCAGAATAGAGGTTACAAAACTAGAACCAGCCATGTACATGCAAATATTTTAATAAAGTTGCCAAGGTAATTCAATGGAGAAAGGGAAGCCTTTTCAGTAAGTAGTGCTGGATCCTCTGGGTATCTGTATAGCAAAAGAAAAAAAAAAAAAAAAACCTCAAACCCTACCTCACACCATATACACAAACTGATTCAAAATGGACTACAGACCACAGTCAGGGTGTTAACAATGGAGAGGGTGTACACAGCCAGAGCATAAGCTCTGGCGGATATTTTTTTCCTTAAGTAATATCCTGAGGTATTCTAGGAGTCATCTTGGGTTCTTGACTTTCTTAACCTCCACTCTAACCTTTCATATTAAGTCAATAGACAGTAATGCCAAAAATCTGTTGGAATAGAGAAGGGACATTTTAAAATCAACATCACTGACTCCTTGATCAGAAATTTACATGGCTTCCTTAGACTTCTTCTTGGGGCTATTAATAGGTGTACTGCCATGATACTGGTTGTTTATGCTCAGGATGTCCACCAATCTGACTAAAATATTTTGATTTGGCCTACCATTTTTCTAACCTAAGAAAATATAAAACAAAGTCTGAGGAAAAACTCTCATAAAGATAAGATGTGATATTATGTAGATATTTACATACCAACCCAATAACAATGATTTTTTTTATAGTAAGATTTTAAACAACATTCTGGCTTTCTACTAAAGATTCCCTTAGAGACTGCCAGATTCTCAAAGGAACAAAAATAGAAATAAAAGCATATGTAAATCTTCATGGACATTTTTCCACTCCCTGGGGAAAGAATAAATGTTGTAACGATAAAAAAGAATTGCTGTAGCTTCATATTCAATAATAATAACAACAACAACCACAACACCACCTTTAAAGACAGAAATTAAGTTCTATTAATCTCACCTGGAAAAAGGAAAATGCCATTGAAATCTACAGTAAGTACACTGTGCTCTCCATGTGGCAGTCTGAAATTATTTCCTGACTCTCAGATAAGAATTTCTCTAATGATTTAATTTGTATGTTTTGGAGTGGCCTGCACACTGACCTGGGCTTTAGAAATTATTATTATTTTTTTTAAAGGAAACAGTGTTCAAGTAGTTATAGAACTAAACTAGTGATACAAGGAGTCTCTGCACCAAAATTGATAACTCATGTCTCATATTCATAAAAGTGGGACAGGATCATCTTTAAATACTGTATTAATTGCTGATTCTATGCTTTTGCATTTCTCTGAATTATTTTTAGGAACCAGCATTTTCTTTTTGCCTTCAAAGTCACCTAAGACACCAGGATTTTTATTTTGTATTTGATCCTCGTGTGAAGGAACTAAGAAAGTGAAAGACTCTTTTTAGCTAAAACAAAAATAGTACTTTGAGGGCCATTTTCTCCTTAGTAGATTTACTCTAGTTTATTATATATCTGATATCCAACACAAAGAGAACTGAGAATTGAATGGAAAGATTTTTTTTCTCATTTTATTCTTCACTGGGAGTTGAGTCCGTTTCTAGCACTGTCTCATGTAATTCACACAAACAAGAACTTTGAGTAGCAGTACTGTGGTGTTTCATATGCTCTGACAGTAGACATACTAGCAGCATCTCTTCCATTCCTGTCTTGGTCACAAGAAGTTATTGGTTGCACTACACCACACCTCAGCTTAGAGGTGGGTTCCACTGGCAGCACTGTCAATATTTTAGGTTTTATACAGATACTCATTTCAGTGAAAAACAAGTAAATAAAGTCAACCAGCTATTTAGCAAGTAATGAACAACACCCTGAAGCTTGACTGAACTTGCTACATTTCAACTGTTTTTATGGACATTATGTAGACAAAGACAATTTCAGGTGAGATAATACTAGATCTATAGTAGTAAGACCCAGATTTACTGGAACTTCAACCACAAAATCCGGAAGTAACTGGTGAGTTTGCAAATGGAAGGATAAGGAGATCCAACACTGATTAGACTAAATCCCAATTCAAGGGACCATTGTGATATGAAGAGGCTTCAAGTACAGACATCTCTTACTTTATGCCAGTAATCTATTCTTAAAAATAATTTGGCCTGAAAATGCTAACCAGGAACTATTTTCCATCATTTCAAATGGAAAACAATATAATGTATTTCATATCAACCCCAAGCTCCTAACCAACTTCCTTCAAAGTGATTAAAAATGGTAAAACATAAATATCTGTTATAATGTGGTATGTGAAATGTTTAAAACCTGACTTGCTGATTACCAAACAATTAAAACGGTTTAAATAGCTGCTGTATATACTGTTACATGGCCTCTCTTTGCACAAAGAACTTTCATGACTCACATCCCCTTTGTTGACACTTGGTGTAGCGTTAAAGATTTTGACATGTGACTCTGACATTCTACAAATTATGTCTGGAATGCAATTCAAAAGATGTTAAAAATATTGTACAGAGTTTGTGTGACCTAAATATAAGATTTTCCTATAAAAGTAGTGGCCGGGGGGGGAAAAAAACATTGAATTGAGAAATATATACAGTCCGTGCAGTTTGGGTATTAAAAGCCAAACAGTATTCTATGGAAAAACCTTAACAGGAAGACATTCTGTGGGGGATGCCTATAGAATAAAAACTAGTCCTATAGGTCCTTATACACAAGAGAAAGAGGAAGCTAAAAAAGAAAAATGTCAGCTAATATCAAGATAAAATAGAAATGAATGAATTGAGAAGCAAAAAAGAAGGTTCGTTAAAATTGTGAAGAAGAACACAATGTAAGAAAATTTTTCTGACTTGCAGCATACATATATATACGTATATATAAATATGCATATATATGTACATACATATACACACACAAAGATATCCTCTTTAACTCCCTTGTCCTGTTACACTCCCCCTGTGCCTGCTTTACACATGGCAAACCTTGGAACAAGCCAACTATTTACCCTCTCTATTTATAATGCATTATACTGGGCATTATGAGAAAAATGCAATATAATTTTTATATATAGTAATCAATAGTTCTTGATTTTGTTTGGTTTAGGTTCAGCTTCAGGTGACCCAGACAACAAGGTGGCTTAAGCAAGTTTATCTTTGTCTCATATAAATGAAATCTAGAGGTAGTCATTCCTAATCTAAACCCATGAATTCAACCTCATGATTCAAGATGGCTACTTAAGCTCTAGCCATTACGTCTGCACTTCAGCCAGCAGGAAGAAGGTCGGGCAAATAGGTTGTGCCTTCTCCATTTAAGGACATGTCCAGAAAGTTGCTCATCACATTTCTACTTACACATTGTTGACAAAAACTTAGTAATATGTCCAAACCTAAGTTCAAAGTAGTCTAAAATGTAGTATTTATTCTGGATATCTACATGGCCAAATAAAAATCAGGGTTTCTACTACTAAAGAAAGTGAAAAGAGACATTCAGAGACAACTAGTATTTTCTCTAATATCACTACAAATTCACGGTCTACCTTAGAGGTCAGCAAACGATAGCCCAGGGGCCAAATTCAACCTGTATGTGAAGTTTTATTCCCACAGCCATACCCATTCTTCCGGTATCGTACATGACTTTGTTTGGGCTACAATGGCCCAGTTGAATAGTTGTGGCAGAGACCATATGGGCCTGCAAAGGGTAAAGTATTTACCATCTGGCCCTGTACAGAAAAAAATTTTTTCTGACCCCTGATGACAAAAAGTCAAAAGCTTTCTCAGTCCCTGCTACCTCTCATTTGTCTCTACATCCTATTTGTGGACTTTTCATCCATTTCTTAAACAATGATATTCCCAAGGCATTGACCTTTGTTTTAATCTTGCTCTCTACAATTTACTGGGACAACCTCATTTGCCAAATAAGGAAGATGCCTTTGCTTGGAGCTGATGGTACTGTTCTCATGGAAGGCAAGTAGAAGTAGAAACACATCACTTTCTATTTTAATTTTGTATTCTCTATTGAGGTAAGTGTTGCTTGTTCTGAAAAAAAAATTAAAGATGGTTAAAAAGATTGTAAGGTGGTACAGAGCTCTTCTTAAGGCATCTCTTGGCCTAATCAAATCATATCTCAAGGGACTGAAAGAACATATACATGAGTTTGCCTAATTATTGTAGGTGATATTTGAATAATCAAGGAAAATGAGATTTTGAAAGGTTCTAGACTTATGATATTCTAATTTTCCAGAAGAAAAATGTACTTTCTACCAAATTTATCCCAGCAATATTGACACCATTTGTTATAAAGATTCTGGAATGATTTATTAAAGAGATGGTATGAGAGTACCAAAGTATTAGAAGTGAATAAAACATCTAAATTTAAGCATTAGATTTAATATTTTACTCTGATGTTAAGCACTGTCTAATTAACATTATATAATATTCAATACCATCAATAAAATTAAAATTAATAAAAAATTAATCACTTATTCAGAAGATACATGTAAGTATATTTTCCTTCTTAGTAGGCTTTTGAAATATGCCTATCATGCTATTGATTTAACATAAGTTTTTTAGTATTGACAACTTTAAATCCTTTTTGATATAAAGTTATTTAACTGTACACTACAATGTCAAGCAACAATTTTGTTTTCTTCAATGAAAATTGAGGAAATAAATTTTATAAGAAAGTTATAACCCAAAGATGCAAAGTCATGTGAGTAAACAAAATATGGTTAAAATGAAAAAGATAATGAGAATATGTAAAAATAAAGCACTCTTTTGTGGATAATTTCTAATTGATTATTTCCTGTCATTCAGTTTTGCTCAGATTTGATGCATGAATTATCAAAATACAAGTCTTTGCAACTGTATTTAGTTTTGCAACATTGGCAGCTCTCAGTAGAATAGCATATATCATTGGTATTTGTTTTGGAGGCAACTAGAATTGACTGTATCAAACATACCAAAAATAGTGCAACTAGAAAGTTATGGCAGTGATGACCATCAAAATGAAACTTTTAGTAAAAACAAAGCTTTTTCCCTGATGACCCAGGTTCCTTGAAAATTCAGTTTTATTGATCTGGTTACAACTCCAGTTAATAACACTACACTCTGAGAGTACATGACTCATGAACAAACTGAGAATTAAATGAATAGCTTCAGACATTAAGTCCCATTCATTTTGTGTAATTGCAGAACTGCAACTTGGCTTTACTGGTCTTTAGGTGGTAATACCTTCTTTTTTTTTTTTAAATCAACAACACAGTGACTCCCACTGAAATAAATGCGCCTAAGGAGTCCACATTGAAGCTAAGTATGTAATTGATGTGTTTACTGCTACTGAAGTATAGGTATTAGACATAGTAAGAACTATTTATATCACTTCCTGTGGGCCAGGCACTGCCTCAGACTTTATCTGTATAATCCCATTGATTCCTCATAAGTTTATAAAGTAGGTCATACTGGAACTATAATTTTTCTCATTTTACAGATGAGAAAATATAGAGGCTCACAGCTCTCACAGGTAGTGATAGAACCTAGGTTCAAACCTATATTTATCATCTGATCTCAAGACTCTTACTATGCTATAAAACCACACAATGATAGATACAGGAAAAAATGTGCTGAGTTCCAAAGATAACATTACAAATAGAAACCTATGTTATTTCAATGATGAGTTTTGCTAAAAGACAAGCAGGGTGTACTTTTTAAACTTCCAAAAATGTCCAATTTCCTATATGTCATGACCTTGCCTATTCTTATAGTTTTATCTCCTGCCACATTCCCATTCATACTATTTGCTTTAAACAGTTCAAAGATGGTATTTCCTCCAAAACGTAATGTTCATTCATGTCTCCATGTCTTTCCACATGGTGTCCCTTTTGCCTAGGATATTCTTTCCAAGGTTTCTCCATAAGGTAAATTCCTATTCATCTTTCAGGATGCGGTCTACATGCCCGAACCTCCAGCAACTAGCAGAGTTCAGAAGGTTACGAATGGATGTGACCTCTTTTGCCCACTCGTGGAGATATTTTGTACCTCCAAATACCTTTGCTTCCTTGCCTTGTACACTATACTCCATCTTCCCCTACTTACTCAAGAACTTACTTGCCACAGTTTTTCCTTCGCTCTTCACACCAATGTTTCTTCTCCACTGGAGCATTCCCATCAGCATGGGAAAGTTCAATTATTTCTCTTATAATAACTTAAAAACTCTTTTGACCTAACTTCACTCACCAGTCATTGCTTCATTTCTCTGCCCCCTTTTATGACAAATCTCATGAAAAGTTGTCTATACTTGCTATTCTTCTATTCTCACCTGCTAAGACACTGGTATCCCTTGCTTGGTCCACTCCAGGACAACCAGTCACCTTGTGTTCCTCTAACGTTCCAGAATATTCTCAACACAGATCCTTTGCGCTTGTTCCTTCTAAATACAGTGCTCTCCCCCAGGTATAAGCTTCCTCACTTCCTTTCGGACTCTGCTCAAATTTCACCTTCCTGGTGAGGCATGGACTCAGTGCAATTAAAAACAAAAACAGCACTCCCCCAGCCCCAAGCATTCTATAACTTCCCTTTACCCTGCTTAAATTTTCTCTGTAGTAATTACCATTTTATTCACTATATGTTTACTTGTTTATTTGGTCATATTCCACCACTAGGATTCAAGTTGTTTGAAAGCAGGGACTTGTTTTGTCTACTGCTATGTCTCCGGTGTCTAAAGTCATCCATGGCACATAGTAGACCCTTAATACCTGTTGAATTAAATAATTTATTGACTAGTTGAATGATGGCTTTTTAATGTTTATCAAACGCAAATTAAATTTTATGCAATTTTATTCCTTGAAGTAATTAAGTTATTCATCTTTTCTCCCATAGTTCTCTCATAATTAACAATAAAAATTTGTCTTGAATAGACAGAAAAAGACAGAAATATGAGTCTTGAAATAGTGGGCCCTTTGCTTGACCATCATCTTTAACACAAAAATTTCCTCCCAGTTAATCCAAATTAAAAAAAAAAAATCAGTAACTAACATTTATGAAGCACTTACTTTGACCCAGGTATTGAATTAGTTTGCCTGCATGATATCAAGACATAAAACAGCCCTACTATTAGTCCTATTTTACAGATGAAAAAGCTGAGGTTCAAGGTGGGTACAGTAACTTGCCCAAGGTTATAAAGATGAGGAATGCAGAGCTAGAACTTGAACACACTTCTCTTGGAGTCTAGAGACTGAACTCACAAGCACTGAGGGAAATGGTTGATTAGCAACTCAAACTTTACCACCGTCTTCTAAATAATAAAATGATATCAATGTGATTTATAAATATAGGGGTGTAGGTGGAACCTACTTATGTTATAAAATACTGTTATGGTTAAAAAAGAAAACTTGATAAAACTACTCTTAAAAATATGACATCTTTGGGACTTCCCTGGTAGCGCAGTGGTTAAGAATCCGCCTGCCAACGCAGGGTACACAGGTTCGATCCCTGGTCCGGGAAGATCCCACATGCCACAGAGCAAGGAGTTAAAGTTGTCTTATTACCATTTCACTTTTAAATAGTGACATCACATTTTCATAGCACTTTAGAGCTTAAGTTATTCTTGGCACTTATTTTCTTCTCATAAAAATCCTGTGATACACATAGGAAAGCCCCACTTTGCAGCTGGGAAAATGGGGGCTCAATGAGTCAGGATCAGTCTACTACAAATCCAGTGATTTTTGTCATTTATTTCAAATTCAAGCATCATAAATCCAGAATAAAGTAGGAGAATCATTCAATATAATGCTGGAACTTCTAGGCTGTGTATAGGGTGACAGGGTATCTAAAGCATGTATTATATTGTGATAATAAATGCATACACAATAAATTAGTTTTTAATTTAATTTGCCTTGATCCAATAACTTTATCATTTATTAGAAGTATTTGGTGAAAAATGGAAAAACAAATACAAAAAGGTAATATAGTGTGGAAAGATTTAACATCTCTCATATGCAATAGCAGAAATGGAAAGCAAAGCTGGCATCTGTCAGACTCACTGATTTCATTCTAATGGTGACCAAAAATGAAGAAATTAAATACTTTCACTTGTTAATCTTCTATCTAAAGGTTAAGCATTTCCTCCTGATTTATATATAATCAATAATAATATTTCATTGAGAAATTTATATCTAAGTCACATGTATCCATAGTTTGAGTTCCATCTCAAGAAAGCTCTTGGACATAGAGAACAGACTTGTGGTTGCCAAGTGGGAGGGGAGAGGGGAAGAGAAAGACTGGGGGTTTAGATTAGTAGATGCAAACTAGTATATATACAATGGATAAGCAACAAGGTCCTACTGTATAACACAGGGAACTATATTCAATATCCTGTGATAAACCAGCATGGAGAAGAATATGAAAAAGTATATATACATATATATACATATATATATGTATATATATACATATATATACATATATATATATACACATATATATATGTGTATATATATATATACATATATATGTATATATATATACATATATATATACATATATATGTATATATATATACATATATATGTATATATATATGTATATATATATACATATATATGTATATATGTATATATATATATATAAACTGTGTCACTTTGCTGTACAGCAGAAATTAACACAACATTGTAAATCAACTATATGTCAATAAATTTTTTTTTTAATTTACAATTAAAAAAAAAAAAGAAAGAAAGAAAGCTCTTGGAAGTTAGATCCAAATCTATGTTGACTCTTGCCTAATTGCAGGCAATAAAGAACTTTTTGAAATCTTGGCATTTTCTATGAAGTACTTTTGTTTTACATTTTAAGCTATCAGTAATCATTCTTCACAGATTACTATTAACTATGGTCAGAAGCACACTGTGCCAGCATCTATACCTTCTATTATTTTGAAGTGCTGTAAAAATTCTTGAGAACAGTAGGCATCATTTCTAACCTAATTTTAGTGAGATCATATACACTAATAAAAAGGTCAACCAGATCATTTGAGTAGATGATGTACAAATGAGAGTGTAGTTGACATTCTGTGGTACTATAGATATATCTATCATTTTGCATACTTCAATTTTTTAAATTCAGAGCAATTTGGAGAGAAGGAACAAAGGTAATTCATAAACTTGGAAACAAATGAGGTAGCTGGCCAAAGGCTTAAGAATTAACACTTCAAGAGGTGAAATAGTGGGCTTCCCTGGTGGCGCAGTGGTTGAGAATCTGCCTGCCGATGCAGGGGACACGGGTTCGCGCCCTGGTCTGGGAGGATCCCACATGCTGCGGAGCGACTGGGCCCGTGAGCCACAACTACTGAGCCTGCGCGTCTGGAGCCTGTGCTCCGCAACAAGAGAGGCCGCGACAGTGAGAGGCCCGCGCACCGCGATGAAGAGTGGCCCCCGCTTGCCACGACTAGAGAAAGCCCTCGCACAGAAACGAAGACCCAACACAGCCATAAATAAATAAAAAATAAATTAATTAAGAGGTGAAATAGTGATTTGGGCCCCTTCAATACTTAGCATTAGCTGAAAAGCATGTATGATAACAACTTGAACTGCCATTCATTCATTCATCTACTCACTCATTCATGTATTTCATGAACATTACCCACACACAAGGCACCTTGATGTGTGGCCAAATAATATGCTGTAAATAAAATGTACTTTAAAACATGCAGTTAATACAATCAGAAATTCAAGTATATCTCCTGCAAGATTATTTAAATATTAACACACAAAGTAAACAGGGTTACATCATTCCATTCCATGAGGGAAGAGGTGAAAAGGAAAGCTATGAAGAGAGGCAGTCAGTTATTTTGGGAAGGATACTGTGGAAGGATATGGCAAGTGAAATTAGTCCAACCCTTGGTTCAAATGCTAACTCAGTTGCCTTCACCTGAAAAGACATTTGTCCCATCTATCAAAATAAGGTTGTTATGAAGAAAAATGGAAAAAAGTTAGAATGAAAGTACTCTGTAAACCATAAGTCACTATATAAATTTCTATTAATAAGTGATGCTTTTGATAGTGCATTAAAAATAGGATATGTTAGTATCTTGATATCAGAAGCAAGAATATTAAAAAGGGATAATGAAACATGATCCATTAAAGTGGGATCAAGAAAGAAGACATCTCCATCCAGTATCTAATATCCTGGGTGCTGTGGAGCCAATGTTATTGCTCATGTTTTTCTACTAGGTTCACATTCTCTATATTCTTATTATATAGATGATAATAATAATAACAATTATTTTGTGATGTTTAGTGAATAAATACATGCAAGTAATATAAAAAATGTAGCATGAAAAATAAATCCAATTTGTTTAATTAATGATAAAGTTACAATTCAACAATGATTTATATCAATGGCTCAGTTTTGATTTCAAGAGGCAGCAAAATGTCATGGTTAAGTACAAACTCACGCCAGAGTGCCTGGGTTCAAACCTCACCTTCACTACTTAATCTCTCTCTCTGCCTTGATTTTCTCATCTGCATTTAACAGATTAAAATAGCCCCTACCCTACTGGGTTATTATGAAGATTAAGTGAGTTAGTGTTTGCAAACTGCTTAGAATAGCGCCAGATAATACTATTATGGAACTTTTTGCTATTATAAGTTTATTATTTTCCAAAATGTTAAATTTGATTTACATCTGTGATGATAGATGATATATGTATTCTTATTTAATATTATCAAAGAGAAAATATTCTACCTGCCAAGAGTAATAATTACTTTGAGTTACTGTATTAGTTGACATATGCAGAAAGCCACTAGTACAAACTAGCTGTAAAAAAATATTTCTATAGCTCCAAGTACAGGCCAAGAGAAAATGGCGGCATCGCCAAAGTCTTTGGTGCTTAGATAGAGTACAGTTAGACTGACTTGTGGTATACATACCACTGATTACTCTCTGTATGCACTTGTGCAAGGTATTCTCTGGTGCCAACACCTGCAGTTTAATGAGTGGCCATCTGCTTCTATTCTAAAGTACTCAGTCAGCTTTGAGAAAGTGAATTAGTTGCCCCTTGGCAGATTTTGAAAATGTTTGCAGAGTGTGTGCCCCTTTAGTAGACAGTATTTATAAAAGCCTAATATAAGATTATACCACACCTATAAACCCAACATATGTCTCTTTACTGTAATGTCCTGAATAAAACTGAGGATTTGATATATACTATAATTAAAAATAAAATGCTGTGGCTGTCTCTAAAATATAGTTAGTAGGCAGAATAACTGAACTCATACCTCTTTAGTTTCCAAAGTTGTCTGAGAATTCACATATACTCTGATAGGTAACGTTTTTAAAATTTATTTATTTTATTTATGGCTGCATTGGGTCTTTGTTGCTGCGTGCGGGCTTTCTTTAGTTGCAGCGAGCGGGGGCTGCTCTTTGCTGCGGTACGCGGGCTTCTAACTGCGGTGGCTTCTCTTGTCGAGGAGCCCGGGCTCTAGGCATGCGGGCTTCAGTAGTTGTGGCTCACGGGCTCTAGAGCGCAGGCTCAGTAGTCGTGGCGCACAGGCTTAGCTGCTCCACGGCATGTGCGATCTTCCCGGACCAGGGCTAGAACCCGTGTCACCTGCCTTGGTAGGCGGATTCTTAACCACTGTGCCACCAGGGAAGCCCTGATAGAGAATGGTGCTACTTAAAATGAACTAAGGAGAACTCCAAAATCAGGAACTAAGGAAATATCTTAACCCTCTACCACAGAGAGTAAATGTTCTCAAAGCAAACAGGAGACTCAGGTCAGCCTAGAGTAGAAAAAAAGTTGCTCCTGTGATGAAAGTACAATGACACCAAGGAAGCCACTTCTTTTGTGTGTGCAGGTCATCCAAGCCTCTATTTAAACAGAATTTCTGCAATTGTAAGAAACTAAATTTTATAAACCACATTTTCTAAGCACAGTATTTCAGTTTATATTGAAAAACAGAATTTTCAGACAAACCAGGACTTCACTTTGAGATGGCCTGCAAATTATTCAATCAAAATACAGACTATATTATTTTTTGGTGAGCAGATTCTTTATCTGAAGGATGGCAATAAAAAAGGTATCTTGACTAACTAATGGCTCTAAGCTGTAAAACCCTGATATATCAATAAAAAGGAGACATGATAGTCCAGAACAGACACCACTTGAATGGGTCTTAGATGGGACCCAAGAAAACTTGTCTATCCTTTTGCCAAGTTCCAAAAAATTTCTTTAGATATCCTAAGATCATAGATGAGGCTCTAACCATAAACTTGTTTCTCCATAAACTTTCTTTCCCTGCTTCTGGTCCAGGAAGTATTTTATAACAATGGTGATGTTTGCAGTGATATCATGCATTATGTGTTGACTGCAAAATAATTTCCCTTGACTTTTATATAAAGATGACAGTCAAGTAAGTCCCCAATTCTCAAATAAAATATTTATAGAATCACATAAAGATATCTAAAGCTATATTAGAAATGCAAGTGAAAAATATTAATTCAGGTCCTGACAGAGCCCAGAAAAAAATTCCACAAATAAAAGAGGCATGGGGGACTCATACATAATACAGGACAACAGATAAGAAGACAGGAAGAGATTCCCAGTTACATTCCATTAAGTACACATCCACTGACTAAGGAACTTTGCTCAAATAAAGTAGGCAACTCCCTGGTCTATGATATCAGAACTGCTTTCTGAAGAAGCATACGGCTTTTTTTTCTTTTAGCCTCCATCATGACCATTAACATGTCCCCATTTTTTATGTTTTTGGAATGCCATGAAATAGACAGCAGAACATACAGGATATGTCTTATAGCATTCTCAAGTTAAAAGTTTCTTCTGCAAATGTGTTGACATGACAAATCCTGGAAGAAAGGCAATCTGTGTTGTAGTTTGTCTTTCATGGCTTTCTTTGAGGGAAAAATTATGGACTATTTCAAAGTATTCAGATATTAATATTCCTTTGTGGAATCAGATAGCTGGGCCCTAGAAGTTAATATCCCTTTGTAGAATCAGATAACCAGGCAAGAGGGAAATAAGATACCTCCTCCTCAGTCTAGCAGTACCATGCTATTAAAGTATACCAGACTTCAGAAATAATGGTAAGCAGCTAAGTATCTCAAGCAAAACTCCAATGTAATATCAAAGAGAAAGGATGCTAGGAGCATCCAAGTAGAACCTAAGGGTAATCAAAGAGAGACAATCTCTACTGTTTAATGGAAAACCAGAGATGTGAATGAAACTCATTATTTCAAAATTAATGAAAGAGAAGCAACAATAATGAGCCTCTGAAAAGATTTCATGGTCAAGGGATAAAGAAAACACACCTATGCTAGAAAAATACTTCGTCTAATTAATAAGAAAATTTTAGAGATCACCTGCTTTCTATAATCACTTTAAATCAAGAAAAAAGGAACTTAGATAAGCAAGTGATAAAATGAAATAAATGCACAAGAGACTAAGGTGGAAAAGTCACTTCAATGTGCAGAGTATTAAAGAAAAATGGATAAGACATCAGAAGAGTACAAGCAAGCCAAATAAAAGTGCTGGAATAAAAATTTGCATACAAAACCAGAAAGAACAAAAATGACTCTATAGATTGTCAAATCAGTGATGTAACATTCAAATTAAAGAACGTAACATTATCAAGTATTTTGCTTACAAAAACATGTTGATAAGAGTTTAAAGTAGTATAACATTTTGGAAGGCAATATGGCTATGTCTATTCAGGTCTTCTGCCCCTTTTTGATTGTGTTTGTTTTCTGATGTTGAGTTGTATGAGTTGCTTATACATCTTGCATATTAACCCCTTGTTGGTCATATCATTTGTAAATATTTTCTCCTATTCCATAGGCTGTCTTTTGTTGGTTTCCTTTGCTGTGCAAAATCTTGTAAGTTTAATTAGGTCCCATTTGTTTATTCTTGCTTTTACTTCCATTGCCTTGGGAGACTGACTTAGGAAAACACTGGTACAATTTATGTCAGAGAGTGTTTTTCCTAAATTCTCTTCTAGGAGTTTTATGGTATCATGTCTTAAAACGACTTGAAGACTTAAATATGAGTTTATTTTTGTGTATGGCATGAGGGAGTGTTCTAATTTCATCGATTTACACGTGGCTGTTCAGCTTTCCCAACACCACTTGCTGAAGTTGGTGTCTTTTCTCCATTGGACATGCTTGCTTCCTCTGTCGAAAATTAATTGACCACAGGTGTGTGCGTTTATTTCTAGGCTCTCTGTTCTGTTCCATTGATCCATATGTCTGTTTTTGTGCCAGTGCCACACTGTTTTGACTACTGCTCTGATCTTTATTATTTCTTTTCCTCTACTAACTTTGGGCTTGGTCCTTTTCCTAGTTCCCTTAAGTATAAGGTCCTTTCAAAACACCCCCATTTACCATTGCAAGAAAAAGAATAAAATACCTAGGAATAAACCTACCTAAGAGACAAAATGCCTGTATGCAGAAAACTATACTACACTGATGGAAATTAAAGATGATACAAACAGATGGAGAGATATACCATGTTCTTGGATTGGAAGAATCAACACTGTGAAAATGACTATATTACCCAAAGCAATCTACAGATTCAGTGCAGTCCCTATCAAACTACCCATGGCATTTTTCACAGAACTAGAACAAAAAATTTTACCATTTGTATGGAAACACAAAAGACCCCGCATAGCCAAAGCAATCTTGAGAAAGAAAAACAGAGCTGGAAGAATCAGGCTCCCTGACTTCAGACTATACTACAAAGCTACAGTAATCAAGACAGTTTGGTACTAGCACAAAAACAGAAATATAGATCAATGGAACAGGATAGAAAGCCCAGAGTTAAACCCACGCACATATGGTCACCTTATTTTTGATAAAGGAGGCAAGAATATACAATGGAGAAAAGACAGCCTCTTCAATAAGTGGTGCTGGGAAAACTGGACAGCTACATGTAAAAGAATGAAATTAGAACACTCCCTGACACCATACACAAAAATAAACTCAAAATGGATTAGAGACCTAAATGTAAGGTCAGACGCTATCAAACTCTTAGAGGAAAACAGGCAGAACACTCTATGACATACATCACAGCAAGATCCTTTTTGAGCCACCTCCTAGAGAAATGGAAATAAAAACAAAAACAAACAAATGGGGCCTAATGAAACTTAAAAGCTTTTGCACAGCAAAGGAAACCATAAACAAGACGAAAAGACAACCCTCAGAATGGGAGAAAATATTTGCAAATGAAGCAACTGACAAAGGATTAATCTCCAAGATTTACAAGCAGCTCCTGCAGCTCAATATCAAAAAAACAAACAACCCAATCCAAAAACGGGGAGAAGACTTAAATAGACATTTCTCCAAAGAAGATATACAGATTGCCAACAAACACATGAAAGAATGCTCAACATCACTAATCATTAGAGAAATGCAAATCAAAACTACAATGAGATATCACCTCACACCAGTCAGAATGGCCATCATCAAAATATCTACAAACAATAAATGCTGGAGAGGGTGTGAAGAAAAGGGAACCTTCTTGCACTGTTGGTGGGAATGCAAATTGATACAGCCACTATGGAGAACAGTATGGAGGTTCCTTAAGAAACTAAAAATAGAACTACCATACGACCCAGCAATCCCACTACTGGGCATATACCCTGAGAAAACCATAATTCAAAAAGAGTCATGTACCACACTGTTCAATGCAGCTCTATTTACAATAGCCAGGACATGGAAGCAACCTAAGTGTCCATCAACAGATGAATGGATAAAGAAGATGTGGCACATATATACAATGGAATATTACTCAGCCTTAAAAAGAAACGAAATTCAGTTATTTGTAGTGAGGTAGTTGGACCTAGAGTCTGTCATACAAAGTGAAGTAACTCAGAAAGAGGAAAAGAAATACCATATGCTAACACATATATACGGAATCTAAAATAAATAAATAAATAAATAAATAATGGTTCTGAAGAACCTAGGGGCAGGACAGGAATAAAGACGCAGATGTAGAGAATGGACTTGAGGACATGGGGAGTGGGAAGGGTCAGCTGGGATGAAGTGAGAGACTGGCATGGATATATATACACTACCAAATGTAAAATAGATAGCTAGTGGGAAGCAGCCACATAGCACAGGGAGATCAGCTCGGTGATTTGTGACCACCTGGAGGGGTGAGATAGGGAGGATGGGAGGGAGATGCAAGAGGGAGAAGATATGGGGATATATGTATATCTATAGCTGATTCACTTCGTTATAAAGCAGAAACTAACACACCACTGTAAAGCAGTTACACTCCAATAAAGATGTTAAAAAAATATTTAAAAAATAAGAAAAAAAAGTATAAGGTCCTTTCGCTTTTAGTCTGTGTGTGTCTTTAGGTCTGAACAGAGTCTCTTGTAGCCAATATATATGGGTCTTATTTTTGTATCCATTCAGCTACGCTGTGTCTTTTGATTGGAGCATTTAGTCCATTTACATTTAAAGTAATTGATAGGTGTGTACTTATTGCCCTTTTGTTCATTGTTTGAGGTTGTTGTGGTTCTTTTTTGTTCCTTTCTTGTTTTGCTCTCTTCCCCTATAACTTGATGACTATCTTCAGTGTTATGTTTGGATCCCCAAACAGGAGGCTGGAGCATTTTTCTCTGAAGAAACTAACAGACCTAAGAAAGATAACTTGTTTACAGCCTGTGCTGCTAGACAGGGTTTTCACCTGTGTTTGTTACGCTAATTCAGTAACCACTTACCTCTCCGTCTTGCATAACTTTTAAACAATTCATTTTCAGGATCATGTTCTCACCCATATTATCCATATTTTTGTATTTGAATACTTTTTTCCTTTATTCTAGTTTTAGTGGAACTTGGATAGGATAGAAGCAGAGTTAATAGTGTTGTTTAATCTGTCATATTCTACTATGTTTTCTACTATAACCAGAAAAATCAGAGGTTAGGTAAAAATTTTTAAATCCAAGTTTTAACCTTTAGTGTTTTAGTGCCTTGTTAATGACATCCTTTATGTGGCTTAGTTAGCATCTTAACTTGCCTCTCTGGGTTGTGGCTTTCTTTTTCTCTGCTCTGATGCAGAAAAGAGCCATGCTAACCATATTTTCTGATTCGTGCCTTAGAGAGAAAAGTAGTTAGCAGTACTGACCTGATGAGGAACATCACTGGGGGCTGCAAATACATTTGATGATCACACTAAACTCTTTATAAAAATTATAAAGATTGTGTTGCTATTTATATGTTGGGTGATTTACAAAAGCCCATATATGTTGTTTTCCAATATAATTTGTGTTAATGGATTTCTTCTGTTCATATGAGTACATTTTGACCTGGGTATCCTGATGAAAAACTTGCATCTGAAGGAACAAAACAACTAAGGTTCTCTACATGTTCAAAATGAAACCCTTAACTTCCAACGAAAAGGGGAATTTATAGGACCAGAAACATACTACAATTGCCTATCTATTGTCCAATTTCCAATCTTCAATGTTACTACTGAGTGGATCATGAAATAAAGCTGAGAGGACATCATTCCTTGAGTACGAATAGCATTAGAGAAATACTGGAAGATATAAAACCATATAAATGTTATTGTTTATATGAAATTTGACTACTTTATAATTGTTCAGATTCATTATAGTACTTGAGAAAATGAAAGCCATGAAAGATTACACATCTTGCCCAAGATCACAAAAGTAGTATAATGGTAGTTGCCAAACCAAAACCTTGTTTCCAGACTTCCGGTGTTTTATCCTATACCAGTGTGGTACATTCTAAACTGCTTTGCAACCAAACAGAAATAAGTCTCAATTCCAAGATTATATTTTATAGCTGTATAGCTGTGGGCATATGACATTAATTTCAGTTCACTCATTTTAAAAATGGAAATTTCTTTCCATGACTACTTCATAGCATTATGGTGAAGATAACATATGAAGTACCACCCACAGTTGTTATAATATTGTAAGTGCTCAAGTATTTATTGTTTTAACCAACAGCTGTTCATTTAACACTTACTATGACCCAGGCACAGTGCTAGACATTGAGGCTTTAAAGCTGAGCAAGACATATGTAGATTCTGTCCACACAAAACTTAAAACCCAGTGAGAAAGGGGTAATAAAAACAATTACTATGAGGAAAACAAATGCATTGCAGTGGTAGAGAATAATGATGGGGGGGAGATGGCTACTGATAGAGAATGGTTTAAAGGAATAATTGAAGTAGTTAATGATGGTACACCATAGGCATGGGCACATTGACCAGTCTAGATTTGAAACCATTACAGCTTGCACTAGTATGCTGACAATGAGGATAGAGTTGACAGAAGGTGAGTTTGGGAAATAGAACAAACATGATTTCTTGATGGACTGAAAGTGAGAATGAGAAAGAGTAGATGACTCAGATTTCTGGCTTTATTAACTGAGTAGATTTTTGAGATCCCTATAAAATGTCCAAGTGGAGACCTTTGAGAAGCCTTTTGGATTTGAATCTGTAACTCAGTGAAGAGATAAAGCACAGAGATAACTTTAGGCATCCATTAGCATATAGATGGTATCTGAAGCAAAAGAGATGGATAAAATCACTTAAGGATAGAGAGCATAAAGTATGAAGAGGGCTCAAGATGTAGCCCTGGAGCGTATGAATAGTGACACAGAAAAAGAAAGAAAATCAGTGAAAGACAGATAAAGGTTTGATGAAGTTGAAAAATCTGGAGTATGACATCACGTTAGCCAAGAGAAGACCATTTCTAGAGGAGGTAGTCCATTATATTTAATGATCCTTGAATGCTTTTTAATCATAGTGAAAGCAATGTTTGAAACTCCTGTTTATTTTCTTCTTGCCAGTGCAGTTGGCTAGCTCCCTTCCACATGGGTTCCATTTGTCTATTTGGCCTTTAGTTAAGGAAACAACGAGCCCACCAATGATTTCAGAGTGAGTGTCATGGGGAAAAGTTTCCATTCCTCCATAAAAATGGCTTCTTTTACTACATTTTTTTATTGTGGTAAAAACACATAAATTTACCCTTTTAACAACTTCTAATTGTACATTAAAAATTGTTAACTATGCACATTATTGTACAATAGATCAAGAATTTTCATCTTGCATGACTGAAACTCTATATCTGTTGAACAACAATTCCCTATTTCCCTCTCCCCAGCCCCTGGCAGCCACCATTCTACTTTGTTTCCACGAATTTGACTACTTCAGATGCCTCATAGGTGGATTCATACAGTATTGGTCCTTTTGCGATTGGTTTATTTCACTTAGGATAATGTTCTAAAGGTTCATCCATGTTGTGGCATGTGACAAGCTTTCTTTAAAGCTGAGTAACATCCCAGTGTTTGTATATATACTACATTTTCTTTATACCACATTTCCTTTATCCATTGATGTCTGGTGTGTCTGAGAGTGTCTGAGGTCATCTCATTGTAGTTCTGATTCTATTTCCCTGATGCTTAGTGATGTTGAGCATACTTTTATGTGCTTGTTGGCCATTTGTATATCTTCTTTGGAGATATGTCTATTCAAGCCCTTTGCCTAATTTTTAATTGGGTTATTTGATTTGTTATCACACACACTGTTTGCAAATATTTTCTCCCATTCCGTAGGTTGCCTTTTCACTCTAGATTTTTTTCCTATGCTAAGCAGTTTTTAAGGTTGATGTAGTCCTACTTAATTTATGTTGCTTTTGTTACCTGTGCTTTTGATGTCATATCAAAGTTTTACTAAACAGGTTTTAATCTACTAATATTTCACTAAGATTTTATTTTTACCGTATAGAAAATGAGGACACTTAAGTGTTAAGTTGACATGTTCAGTGTGCTTTTCATCTCTATTGAAGAATCACAATAAGATCTTAGAGTTTGTGTGCAGTATAGGGTTTCAGAAATCCTTGGCCGTAAACCCAGGCCTGTCTGGCCTACTCTAGCACACCATATGGCTTGCTTAATTAATGGCCACTCTGTGGTGACATCAATAACATGTGTTCTACAATTCAGTGACTTTAGTGATCAACAGGATTTTACTGAGATCAAGGGATCAAGGACTGATTAAAATTGAAGTATGGAAATTGAATTAGAAAAAAAATCTGAATTAATATCACTTGCAGATGATAGGATTTGTCTTTCAGCAAATCCAAAGAATAAACTAAATCTACTACTACAAAAGTGTTCATCAAAGTGACTGTCTTCTTAACCAATACACAGAAATCAACAGTTTTTCAATCGATAAGCGATAACTAGCTTAAAATTTAAATAAACCTCCAATTTCTAACAGCCACAAAATGTGAAGCACATAGAAGTAAACTCAATATGAAATGCACATAAGAAAGAAAGCTATAAAACTCAGTTAAGAGACACAAAAGAAGACATGAATAAATAGAGAAGCATATTTTGCTTTTGGTTAGGGAGATACCACATAGCAATAGTGCCAATTCTTCCAAATTACACTACAAATTTTATGCAATAGCACTTGAAATTTAAACAATTTGGGAACTTGACAAAATGGGAGTAAAATTTATATGGAAAATAAACAGTAGAGATTACCCAGCAAAATTCTGAGAAAGGAGAGTGATTGGGCATATCAGCCCTACTAGATATTAAAATTTATTATGAAGCTGCAATAATTAAGGCAGTATGTTGCTGGTTCAAGAATAGACTGACAGATTGTTGTAACTGAAAAGAGTACAGAAATAGGCTTTCCCATAAGTATAGAATTATTTAAAAATAGAAACTTGGGTTTTACCTGAAATTAAACCTCTTAGAGGCTCAAGGAAGACTGAATTAAAAATGTAACTTCTTGGTTGGCTAATAGCCCAAAACTTAATTAAGGCAACCCTTTATATTAAGTGGCAATCCCTACCAAAGTACTTATAAACCCTCCTATCCAATGCAATTTTATTTCCATGGGCTTACATCTAGTTTTCACCCACATGCGCTCTCTCTCTCTCTATATGTATGTGTGTATATATATATATATATGTGTATATATATATACATATATATACACATATATATATATATACACACACATACACATATATATATATTTAAATAGTTGCAAGAATGTAAAAAGATAAATATGTTCAGTAACATTTCATGAACACCTTCCTGTTTTTCTATATAACCTTAATAACAAATTCTTTATCATTCTGGAGTGAAAATGATTTTAAAACTTAGTTTGTTCTATATTTAATTTTTGTTCACTTTATTGTATAAGCAGCATAGAGCTATTTAGTCCATCTTTTCAACTATTCTCTTGTAATATATTCTATAACAAATGTTTTAGTAGATATAAATTGCCTTCTGAAAGGATGGTATGAATGTACATTGCATAAGTGTTTACGTTTTCATGATGTATTTACATAGTGAAAAGATCTTGATTATATCTTAATCTGAGTTGTACAAATTGATAGTAATGCTGATGAATTCTGTGTGTATTGTACATATGTACATAATTTTGTTTTAATTGAGTATTCCCTTACCCACACATACATTTGTTTCTCTATATATCAGAGGTTAAGTACATATTATTCACTGTTAATCCAGAAACTCTAGCCATGTTATATCTGATAGGAAACTTTTCCATTAACCAGTGATAAGCCCAATATAAATTAACTTAAGTAACTTTATAGACAGTAAGTATTAATGGAAATTACAGATTTCCAATAAATATACAAAGGCTTTAAGATCAAACACGACAAAGCTGAAAATACCTGAGTGAAGATAATGTGGTAGGAAAATGGGAAGAGAAAAAGTAACTCAGGTAAAGGGTTCTCAGAAGTAGCCCTGATAATTTGTCCTTATAACAAATGGACATCTAGGAAAGAGCAGCAAGAGAACAACAAGCTGTTCTCTAGAAAAAGGTGAATTACCAACACTGACTCAAGGAGAAATAGAAAACCATAAGACCTATAATCATTGGAAAATTTCATTAGTATTAAAAAATCTGTAATAAAGCACCAGGTTATTGTTAATGAACATTCTAAGGATAAATAATTTGTATAGGTTAGAGTTTAAGAGTAGAGATCATGAAGAGCTGCCAGACTCATTTTATGAAGCCAATTCAACCTCCATACAAAACCAGGTAAGGATAATCTAAGAAAGGAAAATCAATAGATAGCTAGTGGGAAGCAGCCGCATAGCACAGGGAGATCAGCTCGGTGCTTTGTGACCACCTAGAGGGGTGGGATGGGGAGGGTGGGAGGGAGGGAGATGCAAGAGGGAAGAGATAGGGGAACATATTGTATATGTATAACTGATTCACTTTGTTATAAAGCAGAAGCTAACACACCATTGTAAGGCAATTATACTTCAATAAAGATGTTTAAAAAAATAAAAAATAAAAAATAAAAAAAAGAAAGGAAAATCACAGGCAAATTTCATACTAATTGAACATTTTTGCAAAAATCTAATATGCAGAATACCCAGTAACACATTTATGTAAATTTTGGCCATAAACCAAATATAGGATTATTTGTTCTATGTATAAATGCCTATATAATACATGTATTTAAAAATGTGGATAAGAAGGCACATCTAGCTTCAGGAGCGCCGTTAAATCTGGACAGAGATGAAGAAAGGGATCAGGGATGGTAATAAAGTAGGTTTCAACTGTGTATCTACTTATTTTTTAATATATAAAAATCCAAAGCAAAAACTGCAAATGCTAACATTTGTTCAGTGTGAGTTTAGTCACATATGTTTATTATTCTTTGAGCTTTTCTATGAGTCTGAAAACTTTCATAATGAGGATTGTGAATACAGACAGATATGGACTATTGGTCTCCATAACAGGAGCAAGTTCAAGTGATTTCCCTCCTGAACCCACTCCAGTCAGGTTGAGAGGAAGAGAAATTGGAGACAGCAAGTATAAATAATGATTTCAAGTTTTAATATAAGGGGGAACATAGTAATTTGGAAAAAGCTGGAGGGAGATATAGAGTCTCAAGGAAGGTTTGGTAAACATGACAGATATTATAGCATATTTTATGCTGAAGAAAAATATGTAATAATGAGAAAGATAATTCAAGAGAGGGAAGAATTTCTGGAAGTATGTCCTCAGCTAGGTGAAGGGGAATGGGACTTACTTTAGTAAAAAGTGTCAACTGTAGTAACGGGAGAAAAGAGAGACAGATGCAGGGAGTTTGATAATGATGCTGGGGGCTTGTGGAAGGTGTCTTCTGATTGCTTGTCTTTTCTTGGTGAGGTAGGAATACGTAGAGGCAAGTAGCATATGGAAAAGTGGTAGTACTTCCAGGCAGCATTAAAAGTGCACTTGAGGATAGGTGTTATGAATTTTAAGTGAGTTCCATTGGCATGATTAAGTGTTTTCCACCAACCATGTTCAGCTGCATGAGTGTAGGTGGGGAATAGTCTAAGTTAAACAGGATTTTGTTTTTTCCTGGATGGCTAGAGAGGGCAAGGGGAACAAGAAAGTTGAGTGTATAAGCAAGTAAGTGATTATAATGACAGACCTTGGAATTGAAGCCGAGGAATGAGGGAAATAAGAGCATGAGGTGGGTGAAGGATAAGAAAAAGGTGGCAGGATCAATGGATTAGAGGTCCCAATGGGGGCTAAATATGGTTAAAAGTGTGTAGTAGAGAGGGTGACCTGAAAAAACAGGGGTTGTTGGTCACAGATTGAGATTTATGAAATGGAGTTTATGGAGGGGTGGCAGTTTACTGGTAATGACACTCTCTAGGATAGCATTATGGGAGTGAGTGGCGAAGGTGGGGTGGAGAACAAGATCCTTTGGTGAAGAAGTTAAGAAACTGAGGCCTGGGTATTGGGAAGATCATTCATGGGGATATTAAAATCAAGGATTATGACAGAAGCCGTGACAGGCTTGTGCTCCTAGCCAAGATGAAAGATCCCCATATTCCATGTCTCCCCTCTGACAACTAAAAATCCCACAACAAAAGGAAAATGGAAGGCTCTAAAAGTCTTTAAAAGGTTGAAAAAAGATTGCATAGAGGCTTTGAGACTTGAGGAATGACATGGCAGTGTGTTCACTTGGTTCCCTTATTGTTTCCATGTATCCTAAACAGGGCACTTAAGAAGCCTTCAACCCAAACCAACAACAGGCACAGATAAAAATGATTTTTAAAAAGCCTGTTCCTCCAAGCTAAAGGACTTGAAACGTAATGGCTTAAGAACAGAAAATCTTTTTGACAATACCCATCTGGCTCCAGCCAGACACCAATGGCAAACGCACACCCCCTCTCTGGTTTCAGCTCGCCTAAGCAGGAAGCCGATATTCCCAACATTTCCCCCAACACACCACAGAAACAGCCAGCAAGTGTCCTGGTTCCCCCAGTGATGCAATGTTGGTGAAACCAAGAGATTTGATCATCCAGCCCGTGCTTAGAAGCAGGTGATGGTCTGATTGCCTGGCTAAGTTAGTGTAGGTGCAGTTGAGTAAGGAGCTGGTCTCCCAACCCCTACCCAGTAGAATTAGATAATACTCTGTCAGCAAAATCAGCAAGCTAAGCTTCAACTCCCACCTAGCAGCAAGGAAACTTCGTGAGGATTCGCGAGTACGAGCAAATGAGCACTCTTCTTCCCTCCCGCCTGTCCCAGGTGTCAGCAGGATCCAGCAGGTAGCTGAACATTGACCCTGAATTGGCAGCAACAAGACTCAACAGCTGGTGTGAGTAGAGTGGACACGATGATGTCCCCCACTGCTGGTGTCAGTGGGGCCCAATGGGGAACTTAACATCCACACCCAACTGGTGGCAACAGACAGACTGAACAACGTGGTATGAGGCAGTGCTAAGCAGCATGCCTGTGCTTCTCCCTACCCTTGTGCCAGTGGGTAGGAGACCGAGTACCCACACCCAAGCAGCATCAGTGAGGTATAAGGAGGTGTTGCAAGGGGAGCTTAACAACTTTACTTCCCCCTCCCTCGGTGGCATGAGCCCAGTGTGGAGCTGAGCTTACACCACAAAGAAGGAACAGGGCATTGTGAGTTGGTGCCCAACTTCTGTGAAAGGGTCTAGGCCAAGGGGTGAGCGGAACTTCCACTCCACCCATGTGTAATGAGGCTCTATGAGTCAGGACTCCACTTTTGCTGCAGAGGTGTTGGTGAGGCCCAGGGGGAATTTGAACCCACGCACCCACCAGAACCTTGAACTACACCTTAACAGGGGAATTCCCTGCTAAGAGGAAATATTAAATATGATCCAAAGTATTAGAATTCAACATCTTTCTTAGTCTGTTCAGACTGCTACGACAGGATACCATAGATTAGGGGGCTTATAAACAATAAGAATTTCTCACCTTTCCGGAGGCCAGGAAGTCCAAGATCAAGGTGCCAGCAGATCTGGTGTCTGGTAAGGGCCTGCTTACCTGGGTCATAGACGGCAGTCTTTTCACTGTGTTCTCACATGGAGGAAGGGGCGAGTGATCTCTCTGGGGCCTCTTTAATAAGGGCATATATCCTGCTCTGCCCTTATGTCCTCATCACTTCCCAAAGACCTCACCTCCAAATACCATCATGTAGGGGATAGGTTTCAACATATGAACTTCCGGGGGATACAAACATTCAGTTTATAGCAACATCCCAAAAAGCCAGGATACAAAAATAAAAATTACCCATCATACCAAGAACCCGGAAAAAGCAATCACAACACAGATGAGAAAAAAACAATCAACAGATCCAAAAGGCATATAGTGTGTGTTCTCCAACCACAGTGGAATCAAAATAGAAGTCAAAGACAACTGAAAAAACTCTAAGGACTTGAAAATTAAACAACACTTCTAAATAATCCCTGGGTCAAAGAATAATTCTTAAAGAAAATAGAAATACATAGAGCTCAATGATAACAAAAATACAATATATCAAATTACATAGGAGGCAGCTAAAGCAGTGCACAGGTAAATTTGCAACACTAAATCCTTGGATTAGAAAGGAAGAAACACTCAAATCAGTAATTTCCTACATTGAGAAATTAGGAAAGTAAGAGCAAAATAAATTCTATGCAAGTAGAAGAAAGTAAACAAAAGAAGCAGAAATTAGTACATTGAAAATTAAGTTACAGAGAAAAGTCAATGAAACAAAAAAGCTGTTTTTTAAAAAATATCAGTAAAATTGACAAACCTCTAAAGAGACCAACAATTTTTTAAAAGATAGAATTCCAACATCAAGAATGGAAAAAGTAATATCACTGCAGATCCTGCATTCATAAGGATAATATAAGTGATAATAAGGGAATGTTATAAACAAATCTACACATGCACATAAATTGGAAACTGAGGAGAAATGGATAAATTTCTTGCAAACCACAAACTCACAAACTACTGAAATTCAACCAAGATGAAATAGGCAATTGGAGTAGTCCTCTAACCATTAAAGAGGTTGAATTTGCAATTAAGAACTCCTGCAAAGAGATCTCCAGGCCCAGATGGTTTACAGGAGATTTCTACCAGATATTTAAAGAGGAATTGACTGCAAATTTACACAATTTCTTCCAGAAAGTTGAAGAAGAATCACTCCCTAACTCACCTTATGAAGCTAGGGTTACCCTGATATCAAAACCAGACAAAAGCAGAAAGAAAAAAAGAAAGGAAAAGGAAGAAAAACTGTAGGTCAATATCTCAAACAAAGCTGCTAAATTCATCAGCAAAATATTTGAAAATCGAGCCTGGCAAAAAATAATTACCATGAGCAAGTTGCTTTTATTCTAGGTATGCAAAACTAGTTCAACATTTGAAAGGTCAATTAATGTAATCCACCATATCAACAAGGTTAAGAAGAAAAACCACATGACCATAGTCACTGTAGAACAAACATTTGATAAAATCCAATGCCTATCATGATTTAAAAAAAAAAAAAAAACAAAAAACACAACTCAGCCAACCAGGAACAGAAAAGTTTCTTCATTCTTACACACAGCCCCCTACATCTCAGAACCAGCAATGGCACATCAAATCCTTCTCACTTTTGGAATATTTTTGACTTACCCTTACGCCGCGTCTCTCCTGCCTCTTCCTTTGATGCATCTCTGACTTTCTTTAGCCTTCCTCTCCTACTTATATCATGTGATTACATTGAGGCCACCTGGATAATTCAGGCTCTCCTCTTAAGGTCATCTGATGACCAACCTAATTACATCTGCACGTCCTTTCACAGCAGTACCTGATTTAGTACATGATTGAATAACTAGGTGATGGGAATCTTAGAGATTTAGACATGTCTAAAAAATGGCAATAAGTGTCAAATTCAGACAAATCTCCATATGGACAGGGATAGGAAGTCTTAATGGATGAATCCTAATTAAGTTCCTTCCTTTTCTTCCAATATTTACTAAATATTTACTGAATGAATGATATGTACTCAGATTGTGTTAGATGAAATGGATAAAGACGTGAATAAGAAACAGCCCCTGCCCTCGTGGATCTGGTATTCTTGTGGCAAATACCAAGAGGTAAAATTCTGTGATGAATCCCAAGAAGCGAACAGATGGAATGCAGGAAGAAGAGTGCATTGGGACGGGTGCCGCGATAGCTAAAAAGAGGGGAACCTGAACCAGTCTAATGGAGAACAAAGTTTACAATCTGCAGTTCTCCAACGCTGGGGGAGCTGATGACTTCCACAATCATTTCAGACCTAAGGCTACATCTAAGAAATGGTAGGGAGGTATAGAAGTCTTCAGGCAGGGTATGTGAAGGTTGGATAGAGATCACAGGGATTTCCAAATACTTAAAGAGTATAGCTCTATAGGAGAGGTTTTGATGGGAGGTTGGAAAAGGACCCGTAATACTCCAGGTTTCTGGTCCTCAGTAACCATCCCTGCTATGTTTCTTATTTGAAATATATAAGATAAACATTTGTATTTCATAAGCAATAACTTTCAAAATTATTCTGAGAAATAATATGGCAAGAACTGTTGATAATAAATTAATCTTTCTTTCTTTTGTTCTTTCGTTCTTCCTTCTTTTAACTGTTGAAGGAAGAGGGGGAAGTTGCAGGTTAGGTAACATTTAGTTATACAAACAAAACAACTCATTTCCCTGTGACCTCCGGGCACTTATGTAAGTGTCCATCATTTACAGGAACCAGTGCAGTGCCCAGTTTACACAGTTCACACTATTGGGATCCTATTTTTCCTCCTAAAATGAATCTTCCTCAATAACCACTTTCCTTTTTATTTTTAACTTCCTTTAGGAGGAACAGCTTGGGGTGAGGAGACATTTCACCATGGTGCCAAGTGAAAGGCTCCTGAAGGAAACAGTGGGAGTGACTATTTTGACATTGACCGTACTGCCTTAAAATAAGTTTTTGATGAAACACAAAAAAATGGCCCGTGAAAATAAGATCCAAGCCAGCACCAAACATCCTGGTGCCATCTCAGGAAACCACTGTACTTACTGCACATATAATCTAACTGTCTACACTCAAAAGGTGCTAGAGAGATTGTTTTAGGTATAATGTGTGTCATGATTACTTTCAAAATGACTTAAGGCTTAGTCACACTTAAATAGTGCAAAATGAGACAAGATTAGACAGAGACCATCTTAATACTCAGTTCACGTTTTGCCTCTTCCAGGAAGTCTTCCCTGACCCTGCTCCCTGTCAGCTGTTAAAGCTGAGTTATGTGCCTCTTCCTTTGTCTTACCATATGGCCTTTTGCTTCTATCTACTATAACACGTGTCTCTTGAAGGTTGGAGACTGCTGGTAGTTTAAGATGGTCTTCAGCTTCAGGAGATGCTGCTCATTTTGTGGCAGGTCAATAGATGTTGCTAAATGCTTGGCATAGATTAAGTACTTAGTAAATAGCTGCTCACAGTCATAAGTGGGCACAGAAATAGGCCCTGAGTTTCTTGATAGTGAAGGAAATAAAGGAGCCATAGTGAACTGTAAAATTTGAGGGCCCTTTTCTCTCTATTCTTACTGGATCTTTCAGAACCAGGTGCACAGGAAATCACATCCTCTTTTTGGAAATGCACTCCTCTCTCAACCTCTTTGACAATGTACTATCTTGGTTTTCCCTCTACCTCACTGCTTACTCTTTTTCACTGTCTGTTATTTTTTCCTCCTCCTTATAAAGGTTGGAATTCCTCTCAACTCTATCTTTGGCCACATTTCCCTCTGTTTTTTTTCCATAAGTGATTTCATTTATTCCCATGGCTTTAAGCATCAGTTACATTCACAAATCTCAAAGGTATATGTATAGTCCACATCTCTCTTTTGAATTCCAAACTCAAATATTCCATTGTCTACCTATATCACTAATTGAATATCTAATGTTTATCTCAAAAGTAATATTCAACATTCAACACGGGACTGCTTATCTCCTTTTCACCCTCCCAAGTCTTTTCTCCATCACCCCAACCTTCTCAATAATGGCAGCCATGAAAATGCTCCTCCCAGAAATCTAATTACAAGGAGTGTAATTGACCAAGTGCTCAGATGTTGAGCTCTGAAATCCATCCACGTACTTGTGCAGAGGCTTTACTTTTCACAGACAGCTCCCAGCCAATGGCTGAGTGCAACAAGATTATTAAAGCAGGCATATTTATGGGGGATACAGGATTCCTCTGATAGATAACTTTGGCTTAAGAATTCCCTTATGACCTTGCTCAACATTCCTTAGGCTGCACTGTCTGACATGCTTCCACTCAAACTTCCTTCATTCCTTCTTTCCTCCACTCTAGGGCAAACCTACACTGGTATCTCTCAGCCTTTCTTAGCTCCTTCCTCATTTCTTCTCACAAGTGTTTACCCTAGTAAAATCCATGCATGTTTAATGCTATCTTGGACTCTGCCTTTTAGAGGACCCAGATTAATAAAAGTGGTACCAAAAATAGGGTAGTCTGAGAAACAGGCAAGAAGATGAGGTTTCGGTATTGGCTTATCCATTGCCCAGCAGATGAAAAGGTGGGGTCTGTTTGGTAGGTAAGGCATAGGTAGTCCCTAGCACAAGTTGATGACTCAATTGCAAAAGATTTCTCAGCAGGTGATTTGGGAAAATATCCCGGTGCAGGAGACTTTTGTGTTAGTGTAATGATGTAGGTATTTGGAGAATATTGTACATGCGCACAAAATAACAGTTGGCTGGTTAATGCTAAGTTGTATCCAACGACTGCAGAAGGATAGTGAGAGACTGAAAGATGTTAAGAAGCAATTGATAGCTTAGCGTGAGAGCCAGAGGCCCTTGTTGATTGGTGGTAGCATATAAAGTGGCTCTTATCACATATAGTGCAAGAGCAGACATAGGGGAACATCAGGTTGAAGACCCAAGTGTGAAAGTACCAGAGATCCAGAGATGTTTCAGTGGTTAGCCAAAGATGGTCAGTTATGCAAAGATCAGAGTCCTGGAGTCCTGACACATGGCATGAAGATATACCCTGAGGTATGCCACTACTTGACACCTAGAACTTCTAGGGTTGCAAAGGTAGCTCATACCTCCCTCCAAAAGAACTAGTACATCTGCTATGTTGTAAGATTCACAAGGTAACTGGTACCTCCCTCAGGATCTGCTCCCACCTCCTCTCTTGGCTGCTAGTCCCATAACCAGACTTAAATCCCAGTATAAACTGACTGGGGATATGCTAGGTCTATAAGGAAGGGAAGATATATGTGTGAAGAATTAAAATAATCAGCTGGTAAGTACTGGCAGGGGCCAGGGTCATACCCCTAAAATTGGATTTTGAAGGTACTTGATCAAGAGGACCAGAATATGACTCTGGATAGGCAATAATTTGTTAACTTGAGGATACTGACTTGGACATGGGACACCCTCGCCAGGTCCCAGAGGATGGAGCAAACTTGCTGTTGGGGTGGCTATCAGAAGCCAGGAAAAAGCTATGGTCAATACTTAATGGAAATACCCGATTAGCACTGGAAAACAGTAGAGGAAGGAAAAAAGGCTGTTAGAACTGGGCATGTGAATCTGGAAGATCAGAGTCTTATGATCCAGGGAAGGTCCGAGTGGATATACTATTTGCCAAGGCCATCAGGAATGTGCTGAGAGAAGGGCTCCAGCATCACTAAGGAGTTCAATGCTTATTTTCTTTTGCAAGCCAGGAATGATGGTAGAAAAGGCAGTCATGGAGCTGAACTTATTAATATCCATGAGGATGATGGGGCCTAAAAACAACAGAGATCAGGTTGCAGCACTTAAATGCCAGAACCCATGATACCACAAATACCGTGATGACCAACAAGGTCTGAAGGGCAGCCAAGGGGGCTTGACCCATAGGGAGTCAGAGAAATAAGTTGAGCACAGCATCTCTAGAGGCAAAGTAGACAAGCAACCAACAAAGGTACCACTTAATATCTATAAGTAAAAATTTTTTAAAATAAGATGGAGACGCAAGAGGCTGAGTGTAGTTGACTCAATAAAAAGTCATGATCTCTTGCTTAGACCTGAATCAATTTTCAGATCTGGAATCCAGTGACTGAAGAGATGGACAGGTCCCTAGGAAGAAGACCCCTAAATACCATGGCAATGTATATCCTATGATGATTCTCAAAGTCTTTCCCCTAAAGGACCTAGGGTCTTTGACTTAGGTGACTGTATGGTGAGGAAAGGGTAATAATACGACATTTATAGGACTACTAATCACAGTTGACATTGATACATGGAGACCCTCAGTGTCATCACACTCTCTTCTCCCACTAGACTGGTAACTTAGAAGCCAAATAACAAATAGAATACTGGCTAAAATATGGCTCACAGTGGACTCACTGGGTCTACAAACATACCCGTAGTAATTTTTCCAGTCCCCACAGGCACAACTGAAATTGATATACTTGAAAGTTGGAGTAAGCCCTACATTGGGTCCCTGGTCTGTGAAGTAAGAACTATCAATATTAGGGAAGACCAAATGGAAACCCCTGAAATCACCTGAAAATTATACTAAATCAAAACAATATATTATCATCATGACAGAGGGTATGGTTGAGATCAGTGACACCATTAAAAATCTAGATAAAGAAGATATGGTACATATATACATGGACTACTACTCAGCCATTAAAAAGAATGAAATAGTGCCATTTGCAGTGACATGGACAGACCTAGAGATTATCATACTGAGTGAAGTAAGTCAGACAAAGACAAACACGATACAATATCACTTATATGTGGAATCTAAAAAAAGGGTATAAATGAATTTATCTACAAAACAGAAATAGAGTTACAGATGTACAAAACAAACTTATGGCTACTGGGGGTAAAGGGGGAGGGATAAATTGGGAGATTGGGATTGACATATACATACTACTATATATAATATAAATAACGAATAACGACCTACTGTATAGCACAGGGAACTCTACTCAATATTCTGTAATGGCCTATATGGGAAAAGAATCTAAAAAAGAGTGGATATATGTATATGTGTAACTGATTCACTTTGCTGTACAGCAGAAACTAACACAACATTGTAAATCAACTATAAATTTTATTCCAATAAAAATTTTTAAAATAATAAAAAAATAAAAGGATAGAGGAGTGGTAGCCTTTATATCTCTGTTTAATTTTTCAATCTGGACCCTGCAGAAAATGGATGGATCCTGAAGAATGACTGTATACAATCACAAGTAGTAATCCTGATTGCAGGTACTGTGCTGGACATGATATCTTTGCTAGGACATATTAATAAACCCTCTGATGCATTCCATGCCACCATTGATTTAATGAATGTATTTTTACATTCTAATTAGCAAAGAGTATCAGAAATAATTTTCATTTATGTGGGATCAATAGCATTCATTTATAATGTGTCACGGCTATGTTAATTTTCTTGCACTGTTATAATATAGTCTGAAGAATCTGGACCACCTGGACATCCCATAGAACATCACACTGATCCACTGCATTGATAACATCATGCTGATTTGACAGGGAAGGAAAGAAGTGACAAATAGACTGGAGGTCTTGTTAAGGCACATGTACTCCAGAGGGTGGGAGATAAACCCTATTAAATTTTAGGGACCTGCAACTTCAGTGAAATTTTTACATTTCCAGTGTTCAGGGACATGTTGGGATGTCCCCTCCAAAGCAAAAGACACATTTCTGTATCCATCTTGAATTCCCCATCACAAAGAAGGAAGCACAGCATTTTGTAGCCATCTTTGGATTCTGGAGGCCTAGAATTCCATACCTGGGAGTATTGCTCTACCTTATACACCTTCGGACATGGAAATCTACCAGCTTTGAGTCAGGCCCAAGGACAAAAATGCAGTGGAGCAGGTCTAAGCCACAGTGCCATTATCCTTGTCACTTGAGCCACAAAATTAAATAAACCCTATAGTGTTGAAGATACAAGTACTGGGAAAGGATGCAGTTTGGAGCATATGCTCCAATGGGATATTCACAATATAAGCCCTTGGGATTCTGGAATAAGGCTATGCCATCCATAGAAAAGTATATGACTTTTAAGAAACAACTCCTGGAGTATTACTGGGCTCTGGTAGAAACAGAACACTTGACCATGGGTCACCAAGTAAAGATGCATTCAGAACTGTCCCTTCTGTTGGACTCAACAAATTATACACTCAGACATGCCTAGAAGCAGTCCATCATGGAATGGAAATGTACATCCTGCAATCAACCCAAGCAAGACAAGAGGGCACAAGTAAGCCACATGAACTGGTAGCCTAGAACTTTTGTTACCCAAAAGAGTTGCACCAGTGCCCTTCCTTGGCTTGCAAGGGACTCCTGCATGACTGACTGGAAGAAGAGGAAAACTCCGAACGTGTTTTATGGATGAGTCAGCATGCTATGGGAATGAAAAGCAAAAATGGACAGTGACAACATAGCCACATTCACAGTGGCTAACCTTACAAGATAGAGTAGAGCAAAATCATCCCAAGGGTAAGATGTGCACCTGGTTATCTACTTTGTGTAGAGGGATAAGGGGCCTAAGGTGAGAATATATAGATTCCTGGGTAGGGGTCAATGGACTAGCTTTCTAATCTGGGGCTTGGAAAGACAAAGACTAGAAGACAAAGACAAAGAGGTTTAAGGAAGAAGCATGTGGATAGACATACGGGAGTGGGCATGAAGTATGAAAACATTTATATCACACATTAATGCTCACCAGGAAGTATTCATCACAGAGAGGCACTGAAAACCATGCTGATGAAATGACTCAGTCAGTTGACATTACTGGCCTTTCTCATCAGCCATCCCAGAAGTAGCATAATGGGCATTTGAATGGAGTGTCCATGGTGGCAGACATGGAGGTACATGTGAATCCAACAACATGGACTTCCACTGACATAGCTATTGCTATCTCTGAATGTCCGACCTGTCAGCAACGTAGACCAATGCTGAGCACCTGGCATGACACCATTCCACAGGGAGATCAAATGGCCACATTGTGGCAAGGTGATGACATTGGGCCTATCTATTCTGGAAGGGCCAGCATTTCATTTTCATAAGAACAGATACTCATCCAGACATGAGTTTGCTTTTCTTCTTATAGAATCTTAGCCACTATCTGTGGGCTTATGGAATTCCTGGTCCATAGGCCTGGTATCCCACATACAACATAGCATCTAACCAGAGTATCCACTTCACAGAAAAGGATGTGCAGAAGTGGGCCCATAAAACTGGCCACATCACATACAACACCATCCAGAAACAGCTGGCTGCATAGAACAGTGGAACTACCTTCTAAAGATACAACTAAAGTGCCAGGTCGAAAGAAATCCTCTGAAAGGATGGGATGTCATCCTTTGCAATGCAGTGTACTAGAGTGCATTTATTAAATCAGGGGCCTCTATATGGCACTGTGTCTCCCTTATGAAGGTACATGTATCTGGGAACCAAGGGTTTGGCAGCAAGTTTGGCCTCACACCACCACTCTCAATGACCCACTGGGGAATTGTGTGCTTCCTGTCCTCATCATTCAGGGCTCTGTGGGGTTGGAGGGTCTAGTTCACAAAGGGGCCACACTCTTGCCAGGGGACATAAGTAATGGCAAGCTACGGCTGCCACCAGGACACTTTGTATTCATTATGTCCAAGGACCAGCAGGTAAAAGGAAGAGTCACCATACTGGCATGTACGACTGGTCCTGATCATCAGGCTAAGGCAGGGCTTCTTTTTCCCCACTGAGGCCAAGAGGATTACGTGTGGATCCCAGGTGTTCTCCTGGTGCCTCCTGGTACTCTCTTGCCCCATTGTAACTGTGAATAAACAAGTGCAGCATCCCCAGACTCAGGTCTCAGAGCACTCAAGAATGAAGGTTTGGGTTACATCACCAGGTAAGCCACCAAGACCTGCTAAGAAGATAGCTCAGGGCAACTTGTTCCCCAACCCCACCAAACTGGGCTCAGAATACTTCCAATCCATCAACAGACACTGTTGGATTTCCCTCCAGTAATATTCCTTAAAACCATCTACTTTTCTCATTTCCACTTCTCCACTTTAGTCTAAGCCGTAATCATATCACATTTGGGTCACTTGAAGAGCCTCCTAAATTGTCTCCTTTCTCTTTTCCTGCTGCAGTTCACCTACCCTACAAGAGACAAAGTGACTTAAAAAGAATACATCAAATTTCTTCTATGTGTTTAAAAACTTCCAGTGCTTCCTTACCAATTTTAACACAGAATTCCAACTCCTAACAGGAGCTACAAGATCCTGTATGATCTGGCCCTTACCTCTTTTTCCAACCATATCTGTATGCTCTTCCCCATAACTCATCAACCACTCCAGCCTTGGACTCCTTGATAGTGTTGGAATATGCAATCACTTTTCACCTCACGGTCTTTACACTAGCAGTTCTTTTTGCCTGCAATGGTCTGTTTTTGGATCTTTGCATGGCAGACTTCTGTTCGTCATTCTGGTCTCAGTACAAATACCACACATTCCCTGATGTCTTTCCTGGCAACCCAGTGTAAAGTACTAAAGTAGGTTTCCCCTGTCTCAACAACTCCTGGTTATTCTTTCTGAACACTTTTTTATTATTTGCTTATTTTTGTGTTTTTTTTCTTATTATCTATCTCCTCAAATAGGCTTTAAAATTGATTATATCAAGAATTAATTATGCCTTGTTTACCATTAAATGCCCAGTGCCAAACACAGTACAAGGCACATAGTAGATGCTCAAAAAATATTTTTCTTCCAGTTTTATTGAGATATAATTGACCTACAGCACTGTATAAGTTTAAGGTGTACAGCACAATGGTTTGACTTATATATATCATGAAATGATTATCACAATAAGTTTAGTGAACATCTGGGACTTCCCTGGCCATCCAGTGGTTAAAACTCCGTGCTTCCAATGCAGGGGGCGTGGGTTCCATCCCTGGTTGGGGAACTAAGATCCCACATGCCACACAGTGCGGTCAAAAAAAACCCAAACAAACAAACAAACAAAAAGTTCAGTGAACATCCATCACCTCATATAGATACAACATTAAAGAAGTAGAAAAAACAAATATTTTTCCTTGGATTTTCTCTCTTAATTTTTCGTATATAATGTACAGCAGTGTTAATTATATTTATCTTGATGTAATAATTTTTTAAACTCAGATCTGCACTTGCACGAGCCATATTTTCCAAGAATTAAACAAGGAGAAATCAAGTGGAGATGCTGGGAATCGAACCCAGGACCTCATACATGCAAAGCATGTGCTCTACCACTGAGCTACATCCCCATGTTGATGTAATCATTTTTAATAAACTTTGTCAGTGTATAACCAAAGAAACTTGCCTGAGCCAAACCATTTTACCTTAAAAAAAGCAATATTATGTCATGTGGATGTAATTTTGATACAGGAAATTGTAGAATATCATAGATAGTAGTTCAACTATGGCTTTATAAAAGATATAATATTTTATCCTCCATAGAGGCAGTAAAACCACAATTCACAAAACATTTTCATAGGAAAAGTGACAGCAGGTTATATGGAGAAAACAAAGACAGAGGTATAATGATCCAGGAATCCATTCCTTTACGAGGATCCAATTAAATTATGTATTATTTATATGTTTGATTATAAAAATTATATAAGCTCATTATTGATACTTTAGAATATATATTTATACTATCAGAGATAACAACTTTTCCACGTAGGGTCACTACTTTTCCAGTCTTTCTTTTAGAGTAAACTGGATATACAGTTCTGTATTATTCCGATTTACATTATATAATCAACATTTTCCCACATTTTTCCAAATAAAATTTAAAGGCCTGCATTTTATGCGATCACATGAATGTGCTCTAATTTATTTTATCACATTCCCTGCAGTTAAATGTTTACATTTTTCTATTTTTTCTTATTATACAATAACTCTGAGAGGGTCATCATTATTTTTTAATATATGTCTGTATTTATGATTATTTCCTTATGATATAGTCACCAAAGCATAATTTGTATGTCATACTTTTGAAAATTTTTGAAGGTTGCTATAGATTGCTGTTTCTTTCCATAAGTTTATAAAATTTGTACTAATTTATAATTCTGCCAGCAATATTTGGTTCTTGTTTCATAAAACTTTGTCATCCTTGAGCATCAGTATCTTTTATAATTTAATCGGTAACAAATGGTATATATAACTATTTAGTTTTGTATTTCTTTGATTACAATTTTTAATGTTTATATCATAATTTTAATTTCTAATTTTTTGATGTCTATGGGCATGATTTTTGTTTAGTTCCTACTTTTTAAATCAGCATCTCAGTTTTCTTATTAATATATGAATAGACTTAATTATAAAAAATGCTTTTAAATTTCCAACCAACTATTATATAAAGCAAAAATCCTCTTTCCTAATATGTATCTATTGCTAACACTTTTCTTGATAGTACTGGTTTAATTTTATTTTACTTCATATAACATTTTTTGAGCAATAATGAACATTGAATTGACAAGCCAGGGTTCTCATTGCTGACTCCACCATATCTTTTTGTGTGACCTTGAAAATGTAGACAACAGATTTTATTCTAATGCAGAGACAGCTGGTGCCCACCCATTCATCCATTCACTCATTTATTCATTCTTAAGTCTATTATTTTAATGAGTACCCCATGGAGAGAACCGGGAAATTTTCCATCCCTACGTCTCTCCCAAAGCCGCTGGATGCCTGAAATTTAACCATTAGAGAATCATTTTAGGGACTCTTGATCTGGAGACAGAGCTATCAAGAGGTTTAACTGTAAAAAGTCAAGCAACAGGCAAATAGCTGCCTCCTTCTATCCATTCCATCACATTCTTCCACTGCCTTCCAATACACCAAACAGGGCTTTGGGGAAAATTCCTTCCCTAGGGTTTCTCATCCCTTCTTCTCATTTCACGGCTTTGGATTTATATTGGGAGGATCATGGTGAGGTTTCATTAGATTATTTGGGGGTAAAGGATGGTTGCTTTCCTGACGAGCTGTAGGTAAAGAAGCTCAGGGTACAATTTATTTCATGCTTAGTCATCTCATGAGGTATTGGGGTAGGAGTCCCATTACCTTTCTCTTGAATAAGAGTAGCATCCTCTTCTGGGTTTTAGGTGGGCTTGGGGCCTGGATGCATCTGTCTCAGGGCCAGGACTGGGGTGACAGGATTGGACAGAGCCTGGGTTAGGATGAGGGAAGTGACTGAGTTATTCAAGTGCAGGGTTGGATCCTATATTTATTTAGAATTTTGTCCAACATAGATTTTTCATTGATTTCAAATTTTTAAATATTACATTAGAATAATGTGCATTTTGATTTACTGATTTTTTTTTTTTTTTTTTGGCTGCACCACATGGCGTGCGGGATCCTAGTTCTCTAATCAGGGATCAAACCCAAGCCCTCTTCAGTGGAAGCGCGGAGTCATAACCACTGGACCATCAGGGAAGTCCGATTTACTGATTTTTTTGATGGCTCCTAAAATTCTGTGCCCTCGTTGAGTGCCTCAGTTGCTTGATCGTAATCCTGGCCCTGATTTTATTTCCTAGAGATGGAGGGAGCTTATCATCACCTTCAAGCTCAATATTAACCAAAGCTGGATGACTCCCAAATTCATCCCCAGCTGTCCCTTTTGGAGAAAGTTTTGGCTTCTTTCCATATCCATCTGCTCTGGCACTGGGTGTATTCCACATGTTTGAGCCTATGTCCTGGTCTGTCTATATCCTGTGACAATTCAGCAATTATCTCTCATTTGGCATTCATCTTGGCTGAACAATAAAACAATAGCAAAAGGTACCATGCACTTTGGAGACCTCCACAGACTTCTTTGGTTCAGGAGCTTGGGGTAGGTGGAGTTGGGGACGGTGGGCAGCAGGGCATATTCCTTCAAGGCTCTGAAGCGGCAGGGGCCTGCAGAAGGTACACTATTACAGGGATTCTTAAACCTGGCTACATACTACAATCACCTGAAGAGCTTTCAAAAATACCTACGTCTGGATTCTACCCTCGGCTTTTCATTTGATTGGTCTGGGGTAGAACTGAGGCGCTGGGGTTTTGTAAAGCTCCTCAGATGATATTAATGTGTAACCAAACTCGAAAACCACTGTCTTTCATTACTCAGGGGCCAGCTGAGGCTCACTCTGAAGGGCATGGGAAGCAGATTATTATGGATCTGAAGAATCAAGTGAATAGTTTCTAAGGGTTTGGGTGAAGAAATGTCTTGTACAGCGAAAATTGGTAGCAGTGAGAGGGAGGGTGGGGAGAAAGTTTCAGTATTTCCCTAAGATTTGCTCAGTGCTATGTCCCAATTCATTATGGATGCTGGGAGCTGAATACTCTTTTTCTCACTGAGTGCCCAAACTTTTCAGTTTTGTTTTTGAGGTATAACCCTGGTCTGTGCTTATAATCAGATTTGAAGCTATAGAATCTCACCAATTGAGTTTCTAAATGTATTTTAAACATTTACCAAGGAGCTTCTTACAAAATATGTATTCTCTTGGAGGCATACCGGTTAGGTATTTTGGTGTATGTTTTGAATACCTTGAGAGACATGTTTCTGCTGCCAGTTTTAGGCTAGAGTGTAAAACTTCTAGTAAACATCAATCTCAATTTCAAAGCCATAACCCCTTGCCTTTAGAAAATCCTCTCCATTTTAGAGTTGGAAATAAGAGAGCACCGATGTGGAGAGGGGCTGATATTGCTTCTCAGGTCGTCAATGACCATAATGATGTGAAGAAGATGGAATAGTTTCTATCTTCATTACCCTAATAGGACTTTGAGGACTATTAGGGTAATGAAGATTAATAGTTCCATTACTCTTTCACTTTCGTGCTAAACCAAAGCCACAGATCACTGAGGAGAAAAAGGTATCCCAAATATTATGTAATTGTCGTTGACTGAGAACAACGAGGCACTCCATTTAGTTTCTTGCACTAAGTTTGGTTTCAGTCTTTGCTGGGTAACCAGAACTTTCTGTGGTCCAGATGATACTGCTGAAAATGATCACCATACTCTCCTCTATTCTGAGGTTTATTAAAAGCAGCTCTTGTTCTGTTGAGATGTTTTGAGAGTGGTGGAAGGATGTGATGCCAGGGCTGTTTCTCTCTCCTACATTTTGGAATTCTTGATAGAATAATTTTCTGAAACTTTGCATTAAGGTCAAAGGGCTTCCACTGTGAGGTTTTGAGTCATGGTAATTACATAGAAAAATATTGATGTAGTATATTTTTTTGTCTTGTTTCACAACAGCATAATGAGAATTTACCTGGTACTTTTCCTAAACTGCTGCATGAATTTAGGGAGGTCACTTCCCTTCTTAGGGCCTCAGTTTTCATGTCAACACATTGGAGTTGAACTGCATGATCTCAAAGCTCGCATCCAACTCAAATATTCTATGATTTGGTGATTTCTAGCTAAAATTGGGTGAGTTAATGCATGCAGTTTTTACTTCATATCTAGGAAGACAAAATAATTTTTCTGACAACAAATTCAGCATATCAATGCTGTAATGTTGCTATCTTTATACTTATTAAACTTTATTTTTTTCTAAAGACCTTAAAGAACTTTGACATTTCTTAGACTTTATTATCTCTGAAGCTGAGTCTACGCTTTATTTCATTAATTCTCACCATGTGTGTTTGAGCAAAGGTGATAGGAAGGTTATTATCCTTGCTTCACAGATGAAAACACAAGGTGAGTTAAATTACATTCTTCAAGGCATTGAGGGATTAAAAAGGAAAATAAAGACTAGGACTCAGCCTGTATGGCGAAGGGAAGGAGGAAAGAAAAAGAGACTGCTGGTAGCTGAATTTGGGTATGGGATGTGGGGACAGAGCCTCTATGGGGCCTGTTGCCAGGAAGCTATTTGAAAAATAAAGAGTAGGAGGTAGTAGGCAGTAGTGGTCAGATTGATCATGATTCTGTCTGCCCAGCCCAGATTCTAAGAACTTTTCTAAGAATTAGATGCTAAATGTGAAAGTGGACCTAGTAAGTTTTCTAACCTAGTGTTTTACCCAATACCTAATTTTCCTCTAAAAGCAGCAATTATTGCTAAGTCTTACAGTGCCTGGTATGTCATATGCATTATCTTAGCTAAATATTCATGGGTTGGTACTATTATTATGTCCATTATACAGCTAAAGAAGCTGAAGTCCTGGTCCAGGTCACACAGCTTGTAAGTAGAAAAACTAGCACCTGAATCTAGATCTGTCCCAACTCAAATCTGTGCTTTACAAAACTGCTTTCTAACGTTTCTCTGATAACTGATATTCTAAAAGTTTATAGTAATATCATTTTTGTCTGCATACTACATTGCTTTATAAAAATACATTTCAATTTCTTCATGAAAATTTTGAGACCTCTGTCACTTAGTCTACCTAGTTAGAAAAACCTTTCATTGTTTTCTTTCTATGAAAAAGATGAGCAGTGATATTGTGAAAAAATTACAAACAAATGGTATGCAATGTCTCACAACTCTACTGCAATTCATTTCAACAAGTATGTAGGAAGGTCTCATTTGTACCACATAACATGCAGAGAAATATGAATATGAAGATAAATAATGCAGTCTCTATCTTCAAAGAATTTACAGTAATTGAAATAGGCCCATTTCTTGGGCACAGTAACATGGGTGGCTGCATTATATCCCATTCATTTGGAGTGATGGCATAGATGCTGCACCTTAATGTTTTTTCTGTCTATCCTAGGGTTCCGATGAGAAGTATCTACAGAACAGCTTCCTTCTATGGATGATATTCTTGGGCAGCCTTCACTGGTTGTTTCCCCAGGGCCACAACCACTTTTCATGACGGTTGTGGAGAAACATGCAATAAATAATGAGTTGGCAAAGCCCTGTATCACTGCAGAGGAAGGAGTATGTATGTATGTATGTATGTATTCCAGACATGTGAAATAATATTAGAGAAGATTGAGTCTTCAATGGTACATAGTTTTAAGGTTGGCAAGAAGTGGCTATTGATGGGGAGAAAAGTAAATGTGGAGAGGTCAAAGCAATTCTATGGAAGTGTAAGGAGGTATGAGGAGAGAAGATTTCTTAAGTTGTGGAATGCCATGAAAAGGTACTTAAATTTTGATATGAACAAAATGGAAAGACATTAATCATTGCAGTTCTGAAGGCTGGAATCAGTGCATAGGTAGTAGTTTTCTATAATCCAGTGGCTTCCAAAATGTGATTCATGGAGGACTTGACTTTTATGGAGTCCTCTCATTAGCGACCCCTGTAGTGTTAATATTTATAAAGTCAGTTCTATCTAGGGTTAAAATAACGTACACATGGAGCTAAGAGTATCTCATAGCAAAACACACACAGGGTTTGATTAAAAAAAAGGTAAGGGCTTCCCTGGTGGTGCAGTGGTTGAGAATCCGCCTGCCAATGCAGGGGACACGGGTTCGAGCCCTGGTCCGGGAAGATCCCACATGCCGCGGAGCAACTGGGCCCGTGAGCCACAACTACTGAGCCTGCGCGTCTGGAGCCTATGCTCCGCAACAAGAGAGGCCGTGATAGTGAGAGGCCCCCGCACCGCGATGAAGAGTGGCCCCCACTTGCCGCAACTAGAGAAAGCCCTCGCACAGAAACGAAGACCCAACACAGCCAAAAATAAATTAATTAATAAAAAAAAAGGTAAGATAAATTATGCAAAAGTTATAGGAATTAAAAGTTTCTTATGCAATTTACTTAAACTTTAAATAATCTTTAAAAGCATGGACTATGGATGTCAAGTAATATTTCCTTCGTTGCCTAAAGGTATATTCTTAAGAGTTGCAAAGCATTCTTTGTTTCAAAAGTCTGTGCCAACAGACAAGATTGATATCAAACTGAATAATTCATCAGCTAAACTTTGCTCATAGCCATTAGCAGTAATTCTGATGAGTATGCACACAGAGAACTTGTTCAAACTTTCCTCCTAATTTCAGCATTGAACTTGAATGGTTCCTGATTCAAATTTCAAGTTTGTCAGGATTTTCAATCTCCTCATTAAAAAAAAGTCTAGGAAGGATTCATAACTTGAGAAGACATCCAATATTTATTTTTCCATATGAAATATACACGGATTAAAAATGTTTGGTACTTTATATTTAACATAACTTTATCAGATCCTTTTTGTAAAAGTCTATCTTAAATCCCCAAATTTTAATATCTAATTTTTGGCCCATAGAAAAAGCTTAAGAAATATGTACTGAATATTTATAGCTTTATACTATCTGCCTATATCCAGTCTCAGTCTTCTCCACACAATATTCCTTAGAAGCAGAGAAATAAGAAGTGTTAATTTCCTCATTTTTTGGATCAAGGTATTAAGGCTCCAAGACTTTAAATGATTATCCTAAATTCACATGAATAATTTAGTGTTAAAACCAGCATAGCATGCAGGTTACCGAATCCAAGTTCAATGCTCTTATGTCAAATCAGAACATATTATATGATTCATGTTATCAGTTCTTCAAAAATACTTTGAGGCATTTTACAATACAAGCTACATATAAATGAAATTCATAGCAGAAATAAAAAAGAATAAGATAATCAATATACATGTAGTCATAAACTAATCCATATCCTGTGGTCAAGAATTTACTGTGGATCTAAATTTCCTTGCAGCAAAGTAAAAAGTTATATAATTTGCATCATTTGCCAAATGGAAAAACACAGGCAATGTGATATCATGTCACAACCATGCTAAAAACTCTCCCAATGTCTTTTCATTGCACTTACAGATAATTCAAACTTCACATGTAGCCTATAAGGCACAACATCCTCTGGCTCCCATTATTTTTCTAGTCTCATCAATTATTACTTTCCCCAATGTTAACTACATTTTAATCTCTCTCTTCCTTCAGTATGCCACACTCATTCCCATCTTCAGGTCTTTGGACTCACTATTCAATCCACTGGCAATACTATTCACCCAGATATTCACTTGACTAGCTCTTTCTTATTATCCAGGTCCTAGGTCAAAAGTCTTAGCTTCTCCTTATTCAAGCCTCAAAGAAATCATAACTGACCATCCTATCTAAATTAGTCATTTCCCCAGCTACTCCCTAATTAATTACCATGGCCTATTTTCTTCATAGCACTTGACCCTCTCTGAAGTTTTCATATTTTTCCTAATTTTTGTTTATTTCTCTTCCCCTCCAAGTTGAATGAAAGTTTCACAAGAGTCAAATACTCATGTATCTTTTTTTCCCACTGTTGGATCTCCAGCACCAAGGACAGAGCCAATTGGCCACTCAATTGTAAATGAATAAAGTCACTGAGATGAACTTTTCTGAAGACTTAATCCTAAAACCTCATAAATCCTTTTTTTTAAACTTTTTTTAAATGTTTTTTTTTAACATCTTTATTGGAGTATAATTGCTTTACAATGGTGTGTTAGTTTCTGCTGTATACTAAAGTGAATCAGCTATACATATACATATATCCCCATATCTCCTCCCTCTTGCATCTCCCTCCCACCCTCCCTATCCCACCCCACTAGGTGGTCACAAAGCACCGAGCTGATCTCCCTGTGCTATGTGGCTGCTTCCCACTAGCTATCGATTTTACATTTGGTAGTGTATATATGTCCATGCCACTCTCACTTCATCCCAGCTTACCCTTCCCCCTCCCCATGTCCTCAAGTCCCTTCTCTACATCTGCGTCTTTATTCCTGTCCCCCCCTAGGTTCTTCAGAACATTTTTTTTTTTAGATTCCATATATATGTGTTAGCATACAGTATTTGTTTTTCTCTTTCTGACTTACTTCACTCTGTATGACAGACTCTAACTCCATCCACCTCACTACAAATAACTCAGTTTCATTCCTTTTTATGGCTGAGTAATATTCCATTGTATATATGTGCCACATCTTCTTTATCCATTCATCTGTCGATGGACACTTAGGTTGCTTCCATGTCCTGGCTATTGTAAATAGAGCTGCAATGAACATTGTAGTACATGTCTCTTTTTGAATTATGGTTTTCTCAGGGTATATGCCCAGTAGTGGGATTGCTGGGTTGTATGATAGTTCTATTTTTAGTTTTTGAAGGAACCTCCATACTGTTCTCCATAGTGGCTGTATCTATTTACATTCCCACCAACAGTGTAAGAGGATTCCCTTTTCTCCACACCCTCTCCAGCATTTATTGTTTGTAGATTTTTTGATGATGGCCATTCTGACTGGTGTGAGGTGATACCTCATTGTAGTTTTGATTTGCATTTCTCTAATGATTAATGATGCTGAGCATCCTTTCATGTGTTTGTTGGTAATTTGTATATCATCTTTGGAGAAATGTCTATTTAGGTCTTCTACCCATTTTTGGATTGGGTTGTTTGTAAAACTTCATAAATTTTTAAAAAGACTTTGAAAATATGATGTGATATGGCTTTAGCATCTACTTTTAGAAATATGAAGCCACCACCAGTAGAGATGGGGTAGAATGAAGACAGAGTTTATGGCAGAACTTTGAGTAAAACTAGTATGTAATTGAAGGCCAACTAAATAAGAGCCTTTGGAGGAGATTAACATGAAATGTTCACAGAGAAGAAAAAAACAAGGTTAGTGTTACAAAATCAAAGTGACAGGAAGATTTTTAAAGCAGGTCACGAATAGTGTAAATGCCTGAAAAGTATTCAATGAATTTTTCAACAAAAATCCTAGTGGTAACCTTGGCAGAAGCAAATTCAGGGGAGCGGCCACAGTGATGATGAAAGTTATATTGCAGTGGATTCATGGAAAATTATAACATGGAATTTCAACATGAAAGATTGATGGCATGATTTTGCGCTAGACATTCTTAGAGTATATTTGTACTAATCTCAATTTAGCTCTCTGCTCAAGTATCTGTACTAGAGGAGCACTGCCTTCTGATGAGATACTGAATTGGATATTCACAAATAAATTGGATTTTTTCCCACCAGTCAGGCTTTTAAATATTTGAATACCTACATACTGTATACCTTAAATCTTCTCTTCTGTAGGCTGAATATTTATAGATTCTCCAACCATTCCCACTTATGACCTGGTTTCAAACCTTTTACTTACATCCATGTTGGCCTTTGGCCACTCTAGTTTGTCAATGTCATCTTACAATGTGATTTCTAGAAATATTTAAGGACATCACTACACCTTTCCGAATACTTGTAATAGTTCCCCATTGCCCCATTCATTCTTACTTGCAAGACCTTCAACATTGACCTTAGCAAATATTCTTAGCCATTATTTCCCTTTCTCCTCCATTATTTATGATACACAGTCTAGACCAGAAGTCAGCAAACTTTCTCTGTAAAGGTCCAGTTAGTAAATAGGTTTGCTCTGCAGACCATATGGTCTCTGTTGCAACTACTCAACATGTTATAAACAATACAATAGATAGTATCTATTATAGACAATACATTAATGACTGACTGACTGTGTTCCAATAACACTTTACTGGAGAAAAAAAATAGTCAGCAAGTTGAATTTGGCTCACGAGCCATAGTTTGCCAACCTGTGGTCTAGACAAGCAAAGTGCCTTGACATTTCCTTGGTACACCTAAGTTACTTCTGTGGCTTTGTTCATGCTCTCCACCCCTCCCCCCACACCATTAGTTAAAGTAAAGGCTATGCTGATGTAACCAACAGACTCAAATACAGCAGTTTACATGAGAGGAAAGGTTTTCCTTCTTACATATCAGCCTGGCATGAGTGGAACAGGTTGGTTCACAGGTCTGTTCTATAAGATCATTTCATACCTGGGCTCCTTGCTAAATGTAGCAAGTACTTGTTAACTCAGAGTAATACACTGGCACTAGCACTCTGTCTCATGATGATCACTTCCCCTAGATATATAGGCCTATATATCTTTGTTTTAACTTAAAAAGTACTGAAAAAGATAGTTTTGTCAAATGTTTTGACCCTACACAACATGGGGGGTCTACTTTCCCAGCCTGGTACATCTTTTCCTATCCATGAAGCCAATGACTCATAGATTTAGATTTTTGTTACTGTAGATCCTCTCTTCTGATACCAATTTCTACATTAGAGTAAGGTAGTGTGTGTTAAATGAACCAGAATATGTAAAAAACAAAAAAAGCCCTGCGACTTAACATAATAAAGGTTCATTTC